>NW_028318040.1:80000-82500 GCF_062004578.1 Staurois parvus | reverse complement strand
CTTTATCAAGAGGATCTCTTGAACAGCAGAAGAAGGGGTTCATTAGCTTTGCACATACATATATACTGACATACGTACTGTACATTATATTTTATTTTTTTTTTTATTTGAATTTATGTGTTCTTTATGTATGATTTATCACTACTGCGCTGTATTTAAGAGTGAGATCACTTTTATTTACATAATCCTGCCTAAATTAAAAATAACAGTATACATTAGATTATCTAGATCATACTTATCCTTTAAGCAAATCCCCATTTTAAACCAATATCCTGCTTCCTGGAGCTCTCCTTTAACTTCAAAGTGTTCTTAAATGAACAATAAACTATAAATCAATGCATATGTAACTATTTAAAAAGCTATGAAACCAGGCTGAGATTGAACACGCTCTAAATAAAGCAACATTTACGGTTGGTCTAGTGGTGCTAGAAAGATACAAACAGCCGCTTTTACATAAAAGACAGCTGAGGAAACAAAATGCATTAGAACGTGATCCATTTTCATTAATAAAGTCAACTGCAGTAATAGTCTGGTTAAAAAAATGCAAGCGTCATTTTAGCAAACAATAAATATTAAACATAAAAGACTGGAAATCGTTGTCATAAAGAAAAGCAAACACGCCCCGGCACCAATGATGTATACTCCTGATGCGGCCAAAACTTCATCTTGTAATTGGAAACTGAAAATGATTAGTACAAGAGATGAGTTAAGAATTCCAGATACAACACTGCCCCGCCACCATACATCAAACACTCCCGAGTAGCACAAGCTCTTTTTAGCGTATGCTTGCTGTTCCAAGATAAAGAGCAGACTTGTTCTGTAGAGCATCTCTGAAAAGTACACTAATAGCCTTTAGCACAGGGGTGGACCACCTTCCAGTTCCCAGCATTTAATAAACTACGTCTCCAATAAAACTCGAGTAGCACTCTTCCACTTAACAGGATATTTCAAAACTTGTGTGACATCATAGATGTAAACTGCCACTATAACAAGGTAACCGACTTGGATCACCTAAACACCATGTCCTTATATTCAGTCTTTTCACTCACTGCAAGACTGATATAAAAAAAAAACACTAAAGCAGTTACATATATTTCTCATTATGATACCAAATTTACCTACAAGACTGAGCTCTATTCTTCAAAACTGATCAGACTGTTAGGTATACAGATATTGGAGCAGCACAGATTCGACAAATGTGGAATCTCTAGGTGACCACTGCTTGTGACCCAGACTCTTCATACAATGGGTGCACTCTGACACTCTTATATAAATAGAATGACATCTCATCCATGCCAGAGGCTTGGTGGATTTGAGATCTCTAAATCCTCTGAAACCTCTTAGACATGGTGGCTGCAGTAGGTTTTTTATTTAGGGTTTTTCTTTATTTTCATGTAGTAATCCAGGCAGAAAGTCTGTTATTTTTTAAACTTACTTTAACCACTTCACTCCAGACACTTTTACCCCCTTGCTGTCCAGGCCAATTTTCAGCTTTGAATGACAATTGCGTGGTCATGCAACACTGTACCCATATGAATTTTTTAGCATTTTTTTTGACAGATAAAACTTTATTTTGGTGGTATTTATTCACCACTGGGATTTTTTTTTTTTGCTATATAAATGAAAATGTCCAAAAATGTTGACAAAAAGTGTTTTTCTTTTGCAAATTTTGCAAATAAATATTTCTTCATAAATCTTAGCCAAAATTTATTTAGTTATCTTTTTAGTTAAAAAAAAAAAAATAACCCAAATTAGTTTAGAACCAAAAATTAACATTTTTCAAAAAAGTTTTTAAATTTTTATTATTTATGTTTTTTGGGGTGTTTTTTTACATACTGTCACTCTAGCAGTACAGTGTCACCATAGTGACACTGTACTACTTGTGGGAGGTGATGAAGATTTTTATTTTTTTTTTTAACACAGACTGCTTTTACACCCATAAAGGCTGCAAAAGCAATAATTTCTCCTTCTCTCTGGCAGCATTCTTGCAGCCATTGAGAAATACTGTGTGAGCTGTGATTGGCTTGCTATATAAATGAAAAAGTCCAAACATTTGGGGGGAAAAAAGTGTTTTTCTTATAAAATTTTGCAAATAATCTTTCTTCATAAATCTTGGCCAAAATGTATTCAGTTATCTTTTTAGTAAAAAAAATAACCCAAATTAGTTTCTAACTAAAAATTATAATTTAAAACAAAAAGTTAACATTTTTATTTTATTTTTTTATATTATTATGGGTTTTTTTTTTTAACATACTGTCACCCACCCTAGCAGTACAGTGTCACCATAGTGACACTACTACTTGTGGGGGGTGATGAAGATTTTTTTTTTTTTTTTTTTTACACGGTTTGCTTTTACACCCATAAAGGCTGTAAAAGCAATAATTTCTCCTTCTATCTGGCTGCATTCTTGCAGCCATTGAGATATACTGTGCGAGCTGTGATTGGTCACAGCTTGTCACATGGTACAAGGCTGTTGTGAATAGCCTTGTACCATGTGACC
>NW_028318040.1:0-75000 GCF_062004578.1 Staurois parvus | reverse complement strand
ATCAAGCAGTTTTTTTTGCCAAAAAGCTGCTGGTCCTGGACAAACTGGCCCTGGGTTTTTTTTTCCTGCTGGTAAAAGCTACTGCTTCTAAAAGAGCTGTGAAAATGTGGAATAGACTCCCTCAAGAGTTGGTTCTGGCCAGCTCAGTGGATTGCTTTAAAAAAGGCCGGGATTCTTTCCTAGATACACAAAAGAAAACTGGATACTAACATTTATAGGTAAGGTTGATCCAGGGAATATCTGATTGTCTCTCGGGGGATCAGAAAGGAATTTTTTCCCCTGCAGGAGTAATTTGGATCATGCTTTGCTGGGTTTTTGCCTTCCTCTGGATCAACTGTGGGTATAGGATTATAACTTATTTTTTATATGGTTGAACCGGATGGACTTTTGTCTTTTTTACACCAGACTATGTAACAATGTAAAAGTCTATGTGTGCATGGACACATAGGATAACATGGAGGACCTTTGGAAGCAGTTATAAAAAAAGAAAAAATGCCTGACGCCCCTAAAAAGTGGCTGCAAAAACGCCTTGTGTGCATGAGGCCTATAAATGAAGCTAGGAAATTATCAACAGTAAAAATAAATTCTGTACAAAGACTGTCACTTCGGAAAATGCTATTTCCTTGACAGTATTTGGATTCAATACTTTCACTGAGAAAATACAAGTAAGCAGCTAATGAAGCTGTATTCTGATTCTTGGTCAGTGACTTAAAGGGTATATTTCTAAGAAAAAAAAAAATAATGTGTGAATGTGCCAGCATTTGCACAAATGTCACAAATCCCAGTAATGTCCTTGTAATATGTGTAAAATGTCATATTTAATGGATTTGCTATAATTGCTTTATCTAGTTGCTATAAGGCAGTATTTTAAGAAAATACCTAAATTATTCCCACTTGATGGAGCTGATAGGAAATACACAGAAAATGACATTTCACATATATCACTAAAGTTACAAGGATTGTTGGAGACATTCACACAGGAAAATGTTTATATATAGGCCCCATAGTGTTGAAGCCCTCTTTGTCCTGCTGGAACTACCTAATTGTGCCCCTATTGCGACACAGACACTGTGTGGGGCTCAGTGCGCTACTCCGGTGGCTTGATGCCACCTTTCTTGCCCTTGCTCCCAATTATTAACAACCCTCTCTTCCCGCCGGGTTTATATCAACCAAGGGCGTTCTCATGGTGGGTGGCCAATGGTTTTTCGCAGACACTTTTTGACTTCTCGGTCCTTCCCCACCTGGAATTCTCTTCGGGAGTCACGGGATGTCCCTTGTTATCTTCAACTACAGCACTGGCTGACCTCGCTGCGGGGCACTTCCACTTTCCCGTATCAGAAATCTGCCATTGAAAAGCTTTGCCAACAGCGTCCAGGCGCCCCGGGCCTCATCTCCCTTCTTTATGCAGCTTTGAACAGACGCTCAATGCATACTTTTCTCTCATATGTTGCTCAGTGGGAGCGCAACTTGGGGGCGGTCGTGGATCTGGAGGACTGGAATAGGGCCTGGTCATTTATAGCTAAATGTTCATTTAATACAACCACGTTGGAGGCGGCTTACAAATTATTGTTTCATCAGTATTGGGTCCTGGCTCGTTTGGCCCAGGCGACCCCTGCCTGCAGCGATCGATGCTTTCGGGGTTGTGGTCATCGTGGAGATGCGTTGCATACATAGTGGTCATGTCCGAGACTGATTCATTTTTGGTCTTGTGTATTTGGCCTTCTTTTCACTTTGTTCCATCTCTCCATATGCCGGGATGCTCGGTACGCCTTGCTTCATTGTCCAATACTGGGTCTGTTGGCTCACCAGCAGACTTTAGCTTCAGATTTGTTTTTGTCGGCCACTAGAACAATTGCTCAGGCATGGAAGAGCCCGTCTGTCCCTCTTCAAGGGGTGAGGGACCGTATGACCACTCTGATGCTCAATGACAAGATGTCGAGTATCTGTAACAACTCCCAACTGAACTTTTTGAAAATATGGGAGCCGTGGTTGAGATATGCTTTTCCCACGCTCCCCCCGGCTAATCTGGGGTTGTGCTGTTGTTCGGTATTGGCGTTCCCGGACCCCTGCTCCTGGTCTTGTTTTTTTCTTCCTTTTCTACTCCTCTTTCCGGAGGATAGCTGCCTTTGAGCTACTGTCAGTGTTATATCACTGTTTTTGTAATCTATGTGCCATTGATAGCCCCTGCGTGGGTGCACATTTTGCTCTGTTGGTGTTAGAGCACTGTTTTCTTTACTTTTTATGTGCAATTGATAGTCCCTGCGTGGGTGAGTCTTGTTGCTCACATTTTCTTGAAATGTTTATAAATTAATAAAAATGATTGAAATACAAAGTGTTGAAGCCGTTGCAGTAAAATAAGTCAGCCAACCAATGTATTTCAAAAAGGAAAGCCAGTGGCAGTCAACATTTTCTTAGTATGGTTTTACTTTAAAAAGTGTAAAAGCTGAAACAAACTAAAAACTGCTGTGTCTGGAAGCGATATTATGCCTATAAATGCAGAAACGTTATTCACATGCAGCCTATTGCAAAGTATAAAACCATAACACAATGATGGCAGTATCCCTCAAAACTAAAGGATGGGAAAATTGGGGATAGTGTCCCTCCAACCTTTGATTCTTATTGCTTGTTGTTACATGGTAGGTTTATAATTTCCATCAAAATGCAAAGTTCTATATGTCCTGGGAGGTTCCCAGTTAAATGTGCTGGGTACTAATGGTTACAAAGCTACTCTTAGATATCAAGTATTTTGTAATAGTCATTCATCCACTCACCAGAAACAAAATATCGACTATACTACTAACTAAAAAGAGTAGAAACATGAAATTCAAATTTTAGGGGACACCAAGAAAAGCCAATATATATTTGAGGGCAACTGACCAAATTTTCCTACCCAACATTAATGCGCTAGTAAATACCGCTTGCCAGTGCTGCCAATCTCCTGCAGTTTTTTTACTGGCAAAACATGGAAAATTTACTGATGCGGCACATTTTTTACTGACAACCTGAAAAATGACATTAAAAACTAAGACAATCAATATTTAAACAGTATAAAACACAGTATGGAAACACTGGCAATACCCAAAACAAGTAATCTGACTAGTTTACCTTTACAAAAGTAAAAACAGCATTACTAATTGTCAGCCCCTGATATTTACAGACAGTTTTAAAAATCACTAATTTCCGTACATTTACTGATGGTTGGCAGCCTGTCACTTGCTCACTTGTACTTACAGGCAAGCTTATAATAAAGCTTACTTGTAGATACAAGGAATATCTCCTCAACGTGTTCTGTGTTTAGGAGATATTCACTCCCACAAATCTGCGCTAAATTCTACTAAATAAAAGGACTTGTAGAAGTACATAAATGAAACATCTTAGAAATAAAATGGAGCCTAAAGTGTTCCTATAAAGTCTTGTGCTCATTAGAAATGGAAGAAAATGCTTGGCTGACAGATGAACTTATCAGTCATCATCACTTTTTTAGTTAATTACCATTTCTTGTAAAAGTTCGACGACTTGCTGAACACAGTCATTTACATCACATGAATCAGTTTTCAGTACCAGCTCTGGGGCCTCAGGCTTCTCATAATCAGAATCAATTCCAGTGAAACCTAAAAAGACAGAATTAAATATGCACAATGATAGTGAATTCCAAGGCTAAATATCAATACTATCTACACATGAGAAAGTTATGGGAGACATCTAATGAAAAATATAGGAGGGGTATGGGGGCTGCAATTTCTGACAATGCTGGCTACCCGAGACACTGTGGGTTGGGTCTATCACACTTCTACAGCAGGCACTGAGGCCCCGGGGCCAGTATGATAGCCATCATTTTCAGTAAAAAATCATCAATGACAGCCCCGATATTCTTGACAGCTTTACATTTTTTTATCATTGTAGTTCACAAAATGAAAGTGCATGTTCAAGAACATTGTTACACAATTGGCACTCCAGAGCCCATTCTATTCTCCCCAGCAAAGTATTTTTAGTATCAGGAGCTTCATCTAATAGAGTGGGTAGTGCGAGTTGGAGAGGGTGAGGTGAAACCACTACTTGCCTATACACTCTCTGTGGTGATAAACCTTCCTAAACATTTTGCTTCCAAGTGCTTCCTTTTCATTCTCCAACTCCCTCTGCCTGTACCCAACATCAGAATCAATTCAATTACACCAAAAGGGGGCTTAAAAAGTGTATCTGTGGCCAAAATGCAAACTTATGTTTTTCTTTTTGCATTTAATTTCAAATATTTCTAGCCTGCACCCAATAATTTGAAGGTTTAAAAATGGGCTTTTTAAAAGAATTTCAGATATAGACTTCCTTGTATTTTGTGACATATATACTATGCCCTGTGAGTAGGCAATGCTGTGTCACACATTTCGCAGAGCCTGCCTTCTGAAATACAGAGAAGTTGATAGGAGTTTTTAGCAGACATGAATTCTGGGTATCAATATTTTAATACATAGTTACATTGGCCCAGCTTCGACAAATGTAACTATGCATATACCATATCTGGCCAATCCCCCTGAAAGCTGGAAATCACTGATGTAGACATCACTACTCCAGTAATCTCCACTTGTATCCATGCCCTGTACTGAGTGGCTGACCTGATGCATTCTGAACAAAAGGAGGCTGGAGGCCATTCAGAGAATGCCTTGCACCTTCTGAGTGAATGCAAAGCGTTCTCTGATTGGATACAGTGGAGGGCAGCATTCTCTGAATGGCACCCATTCTGATCAGACAACCTCCTTTGTGAATGCAGCAAGGCAGCCACTCAGTATCTGGAAGCAAGTGGAGATCTTTGCAAGTAGCAGTGTCTACTTCAGTGATTTCCAGCTTCCAGAGCCATCGCCATGTAAGGTATATACATTATTATTATTATACAGGATTTATATAGCTCCAACAGTTTGCTCAGCGCTTTACAATATATTATACATAGTTACATTAGTCCAAGCTGAACCAATGATAACATGTATAAAGTATCTACAACTAGGAATTCATCTTTAGTCAGAAACTACCGATTTACAGTGACTGTTAGAAAGGACCAGCTACATGAAACATTAATCCTTTTTTAAACCATTGCTAACATAATTCCAGCCTGCTGAACCACTTCTGCATTATTTTCTATGCTCCTTACAAAAAAAGTCTTGTCTAGTAGAAAGGTGGATGGTTTTTAGAACAATAAGACAATGTGTTATATATACATGGACAGCAATGCATATGTTTTCCAAAATAATCACAAATAAGAAAGCATCTACTTTATTTTGGTAATAGTAAGGGCACTTTCACATGAGTACGCTTTTACTTACAATAGAAGGTGCCTTTCTGGTGAGCTTTTTAAAAACTGAACAAAAGATGCAGCCTGCAAAACTTTTCAAAGTGCAGTACACCTGCAGTATGAACAGTTACATAAGATTTAAAAGTGGTTTTAAACCTCAGACATGAAATCTGAAAAAAAACACATATTTCTATAGTATTCACCTGCCTCTCTACAAAGCACTAAGTGTCATGTGGGGTATGGGACGCTTAGAGCTCTTGTGTAACTGCAGCTCCCTGCCCCCTGCTTTGTGAGTCTGTGAAAACTAATTTTCATCTTTGAGTTTTACAAGGATGTACAGGACAAATGGCTGCAAGAAAACAGGTACAACTTATGTAGGAGGATTTGTTTCATCTCTGTGTACCAATTAAGGCTAGTCACTTCGATGGGTATAGGTAAGGGTTTACAACCACTTTAATGGGGAATAGTATTCATGCGCTTCTGTCACCTGGAAAAGCATGTAAAAGGGGCCTAACAGAGCTCACCTGGAAAAGTGTGTAAAAGGGATCTAACAGAACAGCATAATGTGGCTTGCAGGAAATCAGGTGAAAAAAAAAACAAAAGAAAAAGTTTACCTTTGATTTCCCCGGCTCTTGCCATTTTATAAAGGCCTTTGACATCTCGCTGCTCACAAACATACAAAGGAGCATCCACAAACACTTCGTAAAATGGAAGGCTAGCTGCCTCGTGAATTTGCCGCGCATTGTTGCGATCCTATAAATGGAAGGAACAGTGTTAATATGAAAAGTAAAATTTTATTTTCTGCATCAAGTATTTCATAAGCGTTATAAAATCACTGGAAAACAATGATATATTAGTGGTTCAAGGATAATACACAGATGCAGCTAGGCACAAATACGTTGTAGCTGTGGCTCCAGGGTACCACAACAACAAGTTTATTTTACTCTGTGCAGTCATACACTTATATACAAATATACAGCCCAATATATATGAATATCCCTGCCCACATTTTTCCATATGTAGCAAGTACCCTGGACTATCTTTCTCCATCCAGCAAGACCAAATAATTGGCATTTTTCTTTGCACAACCTCTATGCCGATAAAGAAGTCTGTCAAGCGAAGGCCGGCCATACATGGATCGAAATTTGGCCAGTTCAGCAGAGACCATTCAAGATTTGATCCATGTATGGGCAGGCTCATTGTACCCATCGAAAGCCTTGGTTACAACCAGCCTGTTGAATTTTTTACATATGATTACTGCTGGCAGCTATAGCCACTAGCAGTAATCATTGTGAACTGCTGGCCAAGAAGGCTCTCTGTTCTCCCCTGCTGGCAAAACACAATAACACTGCACAAGGCATTCCCTCATCAACACCGACTCTGCTGATGGGGGAAATTAGCAAATCTCCTTCCTTCCAGCCGTGGTGGAAGGAAAGAAATTCGAATCATCTGTGTCCTGCCTAAGTGATGGTTGAGCTTGTACTATCCAATTTCTTGCAATGAGCTTTCTTGCCACAAACAATGCATTAAAAGCCTCAGCAGCATAATGGTCAAGAGTGCCTATATAAAAATACCCCAAAATACAAGTAAAAGGGTTGCATTCTAACTTTACATGCATGAAAAGTCTGATTAATATATTGAATAACTGCCAATCCCGCATCATTTTAGGGCACTTCCAAAAGTAGATGAAGAATCCTCCCAAAAATTCATTGCATATAAAGATTCAGGCATTCTATAAAATATATGCAGTATAAATATTTGTGTCAACGGTAAAAAGACACTTCCAATAATGAATTTAGAACCACATCCCATTGCACATCTGAAATAGTGTCCAAATCTTTTCCCCCAAAGTATATATTGAAGAGGGCATATGGGTTAAATATGGGTATATAAATAAGAGATCATCTGCTTAGTAGACATGGCCTTTGTGTAACAAAATCAATTAACACCATTGGTGCCATACCTATATCCAAAGTAAGATTTCAGGTTTGCAATGTGTGCCAGATTTTCAAATATTTAAAAAAAAAAATAAAATTACTCAATGGTATTCTGAAGTTAATTATTGAAACGATTTAAGGATACCTTGGGAGTATAACTGTGCTACTGTTGCAATGCTAACTTCCTTCCACTTCAGAAAGAGAAGAAGCGTGCTTTTTAGAAGATACTCATTGGACCATAATAGAGTATATTTAGTAAGACTTTTTAGTTCCAGTAAATGCTTTACAGCATTCCACGCTGGCCTAATTAAATGGATTAAGAAGCTTACAGGCGATTTAGATACCCCCTTGTCTTCAGTGTGTACAACTGTCTATGCTCTGCAAAGAGATATTATAACATTTTGCACGTGGAACAGCTATTCTGCTCCCCTCCCCATCCTGCAAAATGCTGAAATTGTGGGGCACTGAAATATACCCAGGGAGAAGGAATCAAAAGGCCTCTCCTCTCATTACTGGCTACTTTCTTCTTCCATATTAAACATCTAAATAATCCTTTAAATTTCCTGAAAACACCCAACAGAAACCAAAAAGAATTATTAAAAAAAATAAAAGCAACTGTGGCATCCATGTCAACTTTAACAAGTTTCTTCTAACTGCTACCAACAGGGGATATTTGTACCAAATATTACACTTGTTTTTAAAGGGTTTCAAAAGCGGTATTAATTTTAATGGGATCAGCCATAACTCTATGACCACTTACAGGTACGTGAATAACACTGATTTTCTTGTTACAATGGCATCTGAAAGTCAGTGGGATATACTAGGCAGCAAGTAAACATGTTGTTCCTGAAATTGATGTGTTGAAAGCAAAACAAATGGGCATTGCAGTTTGTCGTGTATGGGGCTTACATGCTGGCAGACCAGTCAGGGTGCCCATGCTGATTCATGTCCATAGCCAAAGTACCTACAATGGGTGCATGAGCACCAGAACAAACCACAACGCAATGGAGAAGGTGGCCTGGTCTGATGAATCACATTTTCTTTCACATTGTGTGATGGCCGAGAGTATGTGCATCTCTTAACTGGAGATGGCACCAGGATGCAATATGAGAATAAAGCAAGCCAGCGGAGACAACGTGATGCTTTGGGTAATGTTCTGCTGCGAAACCTTGGTCCTGCCATCCATGTTAATGTTACTTGACATGTTACTTGACATTGTTGCTGATCAAGTAACCCGTTCATGGAAACAGTATTCCATAATTGCAGTGGACTCTTTCAGCAGAATGATGAGCCCTGTTACACTGCAAAAACGATTCAATGGTTTGAAGAACACAACAATGAGTTATGAGGTGTTGTCTTGGCTTCCATATTCTCTAGAACTCAATCCAATCGATCATCTGTGGTATGTGCTGACAATACAAGTCTGATCTATGGAGACCCCACTTCCCACCTTACAGGACTTAAAGAATCTGCTACTGGTGGCTTAGTGCCAGATACCACACCATACCTTCAAAGGTCTAGTAGTGTCCATGCCGCGACAGGTTGACTAATCTGGCAGCAAAGGGGGGACCTACTCAATATTAGGTGGGTAGTTATAAAAAGGTATGGCTGATCGCTATAGTCCTAGGTTTTTTACATTAATGTATTCTCTGCTTTAAGGTAAAAAAAAAAAACTTCCATGATTAGCTCCCTCTAGCCCCCCTTCCCCTCAAATACTTACCTACAGGGCTTTCTTTCTGCCGGAACGCGGCGGTACTGCGTTCCGCCACCTTTTTCTTCTTGTCCCCGCTCACCGACTGCCTCTGCAGAGCTGACAAGCTATGCAGAGCAGCGAAAGTGACAGGTGCCGGACGCGGCTTGTTTATGTCATGCTTGCGCGTGCCCGGCACCTGTCACTGCCGCTGCTCACAGCCGGTGAGCGGGGACATGCACGCTTCACCCCCCCCCCCTCTACCGCCAGCGTGTAAACATCGGGGGCGCGGACGATGGGCGAGGACACTATGCACGCTTCACCGCCCCCCCCCGCCGGCGTGTAAACATCGGGGGCGGCGCGGCGACATCAACGGCAGTGACAGCGTGGACGCAGGGGCCGTACAGCTTGGAGTAGGTAAGCTGCGCTCGGCTCCCTGTCACTGACTGCAGTATCATGTATTGCTCTAAATTTTTACTCTCTCCCCAGCCTGTGCCCACCTAAACTATCCCAACCACCTGTGCCCACCTAAACTATCTGAGCCCACCTAAACTATCCTCACCCACCTGAGCCCACCTAAACTATTTCAGAACGCAATTGCTCAGCGCTCAGCGGCGCCGATCGAGAGCGCCCCTCCTGTGCATGAGGAACAGGAAAGATAAATTCAGTGATGGACGGTATTTTTTGGAGGAAAAGGTGGCAACCCTAGGGGAGCCTGTAGGAGCAGGCACATCTACCAGACAGGGTACACATGCATGCTAGACTGATTTTATATCTATGCTGGACGTTTACAAACGGCCTGCCATGATTTTATATCTATGCATGTGTTCCTGGTGTCAGTACGGTACTGATTTTATATCTATGCGTGTGTTTCTGGTGTCAGTACGGTACTGATTTTATATCTATGCATGTGTTTCTGGTGTCAGTACGGTACTGATTTTATATCTATGCGTGTGTTTCTGGTGTCAGTACGGTACTGATTTTATATCTATGCATGTGTTTCTGGTGTCAGTACATTAGTCATTTTATATCTATGCATGTGTTTCTGGTGTCAGTACGGTACTGATTTTATATCTATGCGTGTGTTTCTGGTGTCAGTACGGTATTCATTTTATATCTATGCATGTGTTTCTGGTGTCAGTACATTAGTCATTTTATATCTATGCATGTGTTTCTGGTGTCAGTACATTAGTCATTTTATATCTATGCATGTGTTTCATGCAGATCATGCAAGAGGCAGCCGGGGGTCCGATGACATCATTTCCCTTATATGGTATGTACGGGAAATGATGTCATCGGAAGCCCCTCCCAAATTTTACTTGCATTCCTGTTCTCTAAAGGGGTGGTCCTAGGGTTTGATGGGGGCGTGGCCAGGTTTGGGTGGGGGAGTTCCACCACCTTTCCTCTGAGAAAAAAAGCCCTGCTTACCTAGCACCTCTTTCGATCCAGCACTGCGCCTTTCTATAGAAGAGCTGCTCCCTTCCTGTATTCACAGGACATAAAGGCAGCAGCTGTCAAATAACCTTGAGGAGGGGCGGGGCCAAGCTGAACTGTGTTTGTCTATGGAAGCACAAGGCTCGGCTTTGGAGCATGTCCGAACAAGTGCCTCACAGCACACTCTTTCTCATGAGGGCATTCGGAGAAGAAGAGGAGCGGAAACCCCAAAAGAGAAGGCAACATGTTTAATATTTCAAGTACAAAATAATAAAAAAATGAGCCTTTACAATCACTTTAATACACTTAGTAATATGCACAGATATGTAAATTCTGAAACAACTAAAAACAGAGACATATGGCCATACAACTCACCCAACAAGGGATCCATAGAGAGATCCCTTTTACAGATGTTTCCCAATTAATATTGTGGGAACTCGCTTCTAAATGGTAGAGCTTCTTCTTTTAAAACACACAGCAACTCGCTTCGTTAAGGGCCTTTTTGCCCAATTTTATTAAAAAGAAAAAGTTCAAGAAACACAAATGCTTCCCACGCAGGGGTATCCACCATCAAGCAAAACAATTCAGCCTTCTGGCTCTTTCAGCTATACCGCTCTATATCTGTTTCCTACAGACTTCTTCCACAGGGTTGTTTTAGCACACAGCTATTCTCAAACAGCTCCTTGCTGCTTTTGGCTTCCACCTCTCCTTGGTGGAGCCCTCCTGACTCCTATCTGCCGGGATGGAGCCTTCCTGACTCCTATCTGCCGGGGTGGAGCCCTCCTGACTCCTATCTGCCGGGGTGGAGCCCTCCTGACTCCTATCTGCCGGGGTGGAGCCCTCCTGACTCCTATCTGCCGGGGTGGAGCCCAGAATCATGGCCTGGCTTCCACAAAAAGACCTGCACACACCTGTGCAATCAGCGCACTGGCTGCTCCCAAAATATGAGCCCAGGATTGGAGATTTCATCCCTCCCAAATCTATTAGAAATCTCCAGGCTACAGGTCCCAAAACAGGCTTTACAAACCAAAGAGGAAACTGATAAACCAGTTTCCTCTGCATTATGAGATCTGCCTGGAGCCCCTCAACCTGCATGGTTGAGAATCCTGGGTCTCCATCATGATTTCCACCGTGGCAGGATACCGCACTGCCACAATATGTAGACCTGGGTACTGCCTAAGACCCTCAATCAAAGACATTGTATGTTCAAGAGAAGACTGTTTATCTGACAAACGTTAATAGCATATCATCAGCATAAATACATAGCCACATTATCCTCTTCTGCACCCCTTTTAAATCCTGTAATCTGGGTAGACTGCCAGATTCACACTTCTAAAGGATCTGTATCACTAGCAGGATAATAGGAAAATGGGGCAACTCTGATGTGTTTTTTTATGCAAAGCAAAAAAGGAAGAATATATTTCATTAACTCTAACACACTCCTGAGAAAGTGTGTACAATAGCCTTGCCCCATTTACAATAACTAGGCTCAAAACCAAATTTACCAAGAATTGGCCAAAATTAGTTCCACTCAATGCTATCAAATGCTTCCCATTTTTTTTCAGGGACCTGCAAACTAAGAGATCCTATGGATATTATAAGCAGATTATTCCAGTATAAAGCCATTTTTTACATGGATTGAAGTTCCAGCAAAATGTTTTCTGCTGCACTTACCATCTTTTATAGAGAAAAGAGCAAGGACATTTAGGAAGTTATCCTTAAAAACTTTTATTGGCTTTTAGGACAAAAGAACAAAAAATGGTGGTACTAATGGTGGTGATACTAAACACACACTGTTTAATTTACATTATCTCTTTATCTCTGTCTGTATGTGGATGATGGCACTGTAATAATTTAAATTAAAAAAAAAAATCTAAGTACCTTTTTCATATATCAATAGACAGCTTTCACATGACCCAGGTCTTTCCCAGCCTGTCTGCAGGGAAACAGTGTCAGGAGGTGCTTCTAATCTAATAATATCAATAAACGGTTTTAAATTGTCATACAAATATATATTTGAAATGAAATATTTTATTATTTTTTGGCAATACCGTGGGGTGGGAGGATTTCTGCCAGTCACAGGCTATGTCACAAGCCTTCAGCCTGTGCCTTAGCATAACAGGGAGATGAAGTCTCCATTTATCAAGATATAATATCCCACCCCATTGTACTTATCTGGTTAGTGAGCATGAGAGGGGGGGGTCATTTACCACTGTGTTTATGCCCAGATGTGTGACTCTATAATCACATGGATTGCTCAGATGTAATAGGAAGGAGATGATCAGTATAGAAACACATTGAAAACTGAGCATGTGCACTAGCTGCCAACATTGCTCTGCAAAATCCCTAACTGCAACATGGCCATGTACAGGAGGGGGAGAGAGAGGGAACAGGATCAACCAGTTTTTTTGCAGAATACAGAAAATGAATCCCACAGTGACTGAGTGAGTATGAACAGCATGTAATACAGCAATATGATAGACGGGACAGTGCTACAAACAATGAATAATAAAAGTCCATAAAAACTCTATCCCGAATCCTCTGTACATATCATAATTCCTGCTGGGTTGGTTATAAATGTATCATAGTAATAATGTAACCATTCATCAGAATGACATAGGAAACATTCAAGTGAATGTTTCAATCAATAGGTATGAGAAAGTTCCCTTCTGTCCAAGCATTCAAAAAAAACGGAAAACTGGAATCAACACTAGTGAGGAACCTTCACCTTCAGGCTCTCACCCGATGGTTAGACCTACTGAACTTCGGTCTGATCATGCTGTTAACCCTATTGTCCCTGGGTTATGGGGATATACACACTATGTAAGCTTCTCTCTCCATATAACTGGTGAATCGCCTTTTAGTGACAATTTGGAGGACCTATACCCGAAGGATATCCCAATAACCCAGGGACAATAGAGTTAACAGCGTGATCAGACCGAAGTTCAGTAGGTTTAACCAGAAGGTGACAGGCTGAATGTGAAGGTTCCTCACTAGTGGTGATTCCAGTTTTCCGTTTTATTTGAACACTTGAAGGGAACTTTCTCATACCTATTGATTGAGACTTTCACTTGAATGTTTCATATGTCATTCTGATGAATGTTTACATTATTACTATGATACATTTATTACCAACCCAGCAGGAATTATATGTACAGAGGATTCGGTATAGAGTTTTTGTGGACTTTTATTATTCATAGTCTGTAGCACTGTCCTGTCTATTATATTGCTTTTTAGATATGTGGTGTGATCATATGAGGATTTAGCGGCAGCAGATTATCCTACTCATCCATTCATTCATATATTGTTGCACACAAGTATTGCGCACAGGTTGTTTTTACTATATGTAATACAGCATTTGATTATGATGTGGGTTTAATGACACTTTAAGGAAGCCTAAGGCACCGCTTCACCCCCCAAAAAAGTGCTTGTACTAGCTCTTGTAGCACTATTGGCATGAAGTCTTGGGGTGTCATTAGAAATGAATGTCACTGAAGTGAACCAAAATATTTTTGCCTGTTCCTGCAATGCAACAGTATGAATGCAGTCAGGTGTTAACACAGTAGTATTGGAAAGCTCTGAACTTTTAGATGGACATGCATTTAGCCAAGGCATGGCCTGTTACCTTATGAATGTATAAATGCATGTGATTTTCCAAACTGATTTTCAGTATACAGAGCTCCAAATTATACATGATTTAAGATAGAATTTCACTTATGTCAGTGAATCCCGATATTCTCAAAAAAAAAAAAAAATCCAGTTACACTTACGGTAACGTCTTTTCCAGTAGTCTTTCAGGACAGTACCTTGAGAGACCTCGGCTCCTCCCCACCTGAGGAAACACCTCCACCCTAAAATAAAAGTCTGTCACTCCCCTCTGACCTCAGTTCTTGACCACGTACTTCCGGTCACCTGGGGAGACATAGCATGAGATAACATGACACTATAAGACATCTCCTAGAATATTCAGCAATAAAGGGTGGGTAATTGGTGCTCTCCTGAAAGACTACTGGAAAAGTGTAACTTGATTTTTTTCCCCTTTCGTCTTTCAGGACAGCACCTTGAGAGGATAAGCGAGTACTTACCCCTCGGGCGGGCTGACCGCTTGCAGTACCTTCCGTCCAAAGGCCTGCTCTTGCACCGAGACTAGGTCAAGTCTGTAATGCTTTACAAACATTCCATAACTAGACCAGCTTGCTGCCCCACAAATTTCTCCTGGGGAAGCCCCTGCCAGCTCGGCTTGAGTAGTTGCTATGGCCCAAGTGGAATGCGCCCTGATTCCCCCCGTGCCCTCTAGACCTTCAGCTCGGTATGCTTGTTCAATTGCTAGTCTTAACCATCTAGCAACTGTTTGCCTAGAGGCTCTTTTCCCTGTTTTTGCCCCCGCGAAAGAAATAAAAAATGACTCTGCTTCAAAACTCTTTAGTCCTCTCAAGGTAAAGTAGCACACACCTTCTGACATCTAACAAATAAAATTTCTCCTGATTTTCCCGTACCGGGTCAGGAAAAAACTAGGCCAACACTATATCCTGTTCCCTCTGAAACTTTTGGGCCACCTTCGGAATGAAGGATGGGTTTCTTCTGAACACCACCCTATCTGGAAAAATTTGCAAGTAAGGCGTCCTGATCGACAGGGCCTCCAGTTCACACACCCTCCTTGCTGTGGTAATCGCCACCAAAAACACTGTTTTAAGCGTGAGATCCCTTAACGAGCAAGACCCCAGGGGCTCAAACAGGGGCTCCATCAATACCCTGAGCACCACTGTCAAATCCCACATTGGGAATGGCCTATTCCCAGGAGGTCTCTGCCTAGTCAGAGCTCTGAAGAACCTGATTACCAGTGCTTCTTTGGCTAAAGGGGTTTCCAGAAACATGCTAAGAGCCGAAATCTGGCTCTTGAGTGTGGTGATTGAAAGCCCCTTATCGATCCCCACCTTCAGAAATTCCAGGACTGATACTAAGCTATGGGTGTCTACTGAGGCCCTGAAGCACAGCACCACTACCAAAAGCAACTCCAAACCTTCCTGTAAATGGCTTGGGTTTCTGTTTTTCTGCTAGCCAGGAGCATCGCCACCAATCTGGCTGAGAGCCCCTTTGCTAACAGAAGTTGTTGCTCAGAAACCAGGCCATCAGTTTCAGCCTCTCTACCCTGGGGCATAGGACCGGGCCCTGTGCCAGTAAATCCTTCCGCGGAGGCATCACCCAGGGTGGCCGAGTGGCCAAGGCCCTCAGTGTTGCGAACCACGCCCTCCGGGACCAATACAGGGCAATCAGGATGAGAGAAGTCCTCTCCGACCTGAATTTTCTCAAAACCACTGACAGTAGGGTGACCGTGGGGAAGGCGTAGCACAGCGGGAAATCCTACCTCTGTCCCAACATGTCTACTGCCCAAGCCCCGTCCCACCGGTTTAACGAAAAGAATCTCGGAACCTTGTTGTTTCTCCCTAACGCGAAGAGGTCTATGTCTGGAGATCCCCACTTCTTTACAATGGCCTGGTACACTTCTCCATTTAGGACCCATTCCGACTCTCTGAGTCTTCTTCTGCTCAGAAAGTCGGCTACCTGGTTCAATTCTCCTTTTAGGTAGACAGCTGACAAGGAGGCAAGATTTCTCTCCGCCCAAGACAGAACCACTGCCGCCAGGGTCCAGAGAGACCTGCTCCTTGTTCCCCCTGTCTGTTTATGTAAGCTACAGCTGTTGCGTTGTCCGACAGAACGCGGACATGCTGGCCCCTGATCACATTCTGGAAGGAGCGAAGAGCTTCCAAAATCACTCTTAACTCCCTCCAGTTTGAGGATTCCCCTTTTTCTACTGGGGACCACTCTCCCTGAACCACCGAATCAACTAGGTGGGCACCCCAACCCTGGGCGCTGGCATCCGTCGTGATCTCCTTGACCACGGGGAAACTCCATAACAGCCCCTGAGTCACATTGGCCGTCTTCCTCCACCACCACAGAGATCTTTTTACTCTGGAGGGAACAAGAATTTGGGTATCTAGGGATCCTACCTTCCTGTCCCAGACTCTTAAAATGAAGAGCTGAAGGGGATGAAGATGCAGCTCTGCCCACTGAACTGCTGGGATAGACGAAGTCAACAGTCCCAACACTGACATGGCCTGCCTCACGGTTACGCCGTGGCTTCCCAGCAACAGCCTGAACCCCCGTCTAGCTTGGCAAGCTTTTCTGAGGTTAGCATGGTCTTCTGTTCTGTGGAATCCAGAGTGTACCCTAAATAGGTCATTCTCTGGGAAGGAACTAGGCAGGATTTGTCCAAGTTCAGCAGCCACCCTAGACTCTCCAAATGTCCCCTCACTACTGCCACATCCCGCTCCAGTTGGGCTTCCGAACCCGCAAATAGAAGCAGGTTGTCTAGATAAGCTACTACTGCAATTCCCTTCAGCCGAATGGGAACCAGTGCTTCGGACAGCACTTTGGTGAAAATTCTAGGAGAGTCCGAACAGCAAGGCCCGGAACTGCTAACCTTAGGAAACACTGGAAAGTCTCTGCAATAGGCACATGTAGATTTGCATCTTTTAAATCGATGGAGGCCAGGAATGCTCCTGGTGGAAGGAGGGCTCTGATCGTGAAGATCGAGTCCATCTGGAATTTCTTAGAACATATGGAAACGTTTAGGGGTCTCAGGTTCAAGATTAATCTGTAGGCCCCCGATGGTTTCTGAACCACAAATATGTGGGAATAGAATCCCTTTCCCACTTCTGCCTCGGGGACCCTTACCACCACTTTCTGTGCCTCCAAATCCTGAAGCAAATCTAGCAAGGCTGAAGCCCTCTGAGGACACCTGGGCAGCTATGTCACTAACACTCTTTCCGGCGGTGGTGTCGAAAATTCCAGATGGTAGCCCCTTCTTACAATGTCCAAAATAAACGGGCTGGAGACCTCCGCTTCCCACTGTGGGAGAAAGACTGCCAATCTTCCTCCCACCGGGGGAACCGAGTCATCGAGACTTCTGGGGCTGTTCAGGAAGAAGAAAAATCGCCCCTCCTTTGCCCCTGCCTCTCTGCCACCAAGTCCTCCTCTGTCCCTCCACCCTGGGGCTCGGTCTCTTTGGGGGATGAAATCTCCTGGCCCCTAGATCCTGCAACTTTCACTTCAGCGGGAAGGACTTTTTCCTGTCCGCCGTACGGTCTAACACTGACTCTAAACCCGGTCCGAACAGGAGATCACCTGAGAAGGGAATGGCACATAATTTTATTGTAGATGTGATGTCCCCCTGCCATGTCTTAAGCCACAGGGCCCTACGAGCTGAGTTGGTTAGAGCCGCTGACCTAGCCCCCAATCTCACCGATTCTGCGGAAGCATCTGCGATGTACCCCACTCACTGCAGCAAAGTCTCAAATGATGCCAGGATTTTGTCTTTGGGGGAACCGGCCACAATGTGGGCTTGTAACTGTGTCAGCCAGTACTCCATGTTCCTGGCTACAACAGTCGTGGCCATGGCAGGCTTTAAGTTCGACAGGGTTGAATCCCACACCTTTTTAAGGAGGGATTCAGCTCTCCTGCCCAATAAGTCTGGCAAAACCCCCATGTCCTTGAAGGCCAGATCCATTTTCCTGGCCATCTGGGAAAAAGCTGCGTCTAATTTGGGATTTTTATTCCATAAGGCCAGAGGGTCCTCGCTAAATGGAAACCTCCGTTTAAGTGCCTTGGAAAAGAATGGCTCTCTCTCAGGGTCCTGCCATTCCTTCCTTATGGTGTCAACCAACACCTCGTGCACGGGAAACACCTTATGGTTCTGTTCCTCCATACCCTGGTACATTTGGTCGTGCAAGGATAGAGGTTTAACCACTTCTTTAATGTCCAGGGTATCGTAAATTGCCCCTAAAAGGTCGTCCACTTCCTCGAGAGATAATTTGTACCTGGAGGGATCTCTGGAATCCTCTGAGGGGCCCTCCCCTGCTGACTTCTCCTCCGACTGGGAATCTAGGGAGGGTTCTTCTTCTCCTGTCTCGGGGAGCTCCCTGCTCCGACTAGTTATCGGGGCTACTGGCTGGGGGCCGCCTGGGGAATGGTTAAACTTTCCATTAAATTTTTAAACAAGTCAAAGGTACTGGTCAGCTCCTTCACCGACCTGACCAGGTCTCCCTGAGCTGGCCTCTCTTCGTTCACTAACCCCTCAATGCAGGGCCCACAAAGAACCTTCTTCCATGACTCCTTTAGAACAGTTCTACAAGACGGACACTTCCGTCTAGGTTCCTGATGTTTTAGTTTTTCCCGGGCTTTACCCTGAAAGACAAAAAGGAGGGCAGAAAGAGCCTATCACCCATTGGCCACCTGTTACTACCCTCCCCCCCCTTCCCTGGCCTGGCAGGGCCTAAGGGACTGACTCCTCCCGACAGATCCCCCCCTGCCCTGGACCCTCTGACCACAAGAGGGTCCGGGAACACCCCAGGAGCTAGGGGACCACAGGTAGGGGAGGACTCCTCTGAGTCACCTTACCTGGGTCTGGCTGGTGCCGGCCTCGCCTGGTCCCGGTGCCTCTGCGCCCGACATTGACAGGAGAGTGGCCGCCAATCCAAGCGGTAGCCTGTCCCCCAGGCTCTGTTCCACGATGCACCGCCATCTTTGCCGCCGGGCCCGGTGTATAGGGCCACGGCCGGAAGCGGAAGCCGCGACCCCGGGAGAAGCCCCGCCCCTTCCGCCGGATCGCCGCCCCCGACATCCGGCCCAGCGTGCTCCACTCACAGCCAGTGCGGGAAGGAGTGGGACTCCTCCCCGATCTTCACCAGATCCCACCGAGGCCACCCCGACACCCGCAACTAACCGGAGGGGGGAGGGGGCGGCCGACAGGTTAGTGCTTTCACCCTGTCACCCAGGGCTCACACCTTCTGCCACTGCAGCATCCCAGGGGAGGATAGCAGCCGGTTCTCCGGCCTTCACTGCCCGCTGCACTGAGTCCCACCGCCAGCTCTCCGGCCCCGGACCCACTCCATGAGTCAGGTACCACTGTCCCCAGACAGCACCCTGAGAGCTTCCTTAAGATGTCTCCGCACCGGAGGAAACACCAGAACTGAGGTCGGAGGGGAGCGACAGACTTTTATTTTAGGGTGGAGGGGTTTCCTCAGGTGGGGAGGAGCCGAGGTCTCTCAACGTGCTGTCCTGAAAGACGAAAGGAAAAAACAATTTTTCTCACCGATTACCCCAAAAACAAATACATCTTAGCAATAACTGTTCGTAAATCACTTTCTCTACACCACTACAAAGCATACGTTAAATGTTAAACTGTATACAGGAGTCCAAACTTTTATTTTTTTAGTTTTGTATAGACTGGGGTATAAAAACTGGTTTTTAGTGCGGTCTATGCCCCTGTTCAGAAGAATTCATCCACACTATACAGCACAGTACAGAAAGTGATGTAAAACCCCAGGGTTGTCATAGAAATGAAGCTAAGGGGAAATCTAATGGGGACACCTGTTCTGGTGACAACTGTCTGAAAGGAGGCAACCTCTCACTTAAAAAGTAGAACGTCACCCAAACGTTGTGCTTGTTTGCATCCTCGCCAGTCCACTGGCACATTTGGCACTTTTTTTTGGGGGGGGGGGGGGGGGGAGCAGGTACCTGGTATTTCCTTCCTCCAAGCTCCCTTCCTCCCGCAGCCTTCTGGGACACATCACAGGTCCCATAAGACTGCGGGACTTGTGCATGCACAGTAGGAAAAGACTGTGAAGCCCTTCCCTTACCTAAGATGCCGGCTTCTGCACCCAAAGCAGATTGAAGAATTGGCTTGGGCGTGGACATCGTTGGATTCCTGGACCGGTAAGTGTCCTTATACACTGCTCAAACAAATTAAAGGAACACTCTGAAAACTCATCAGATCTCAAAGGGGAAAAATATCATGCTGGATATCTATGCTGATATGGGCTGGGTAATGTGTTAGGAACTTAAGGATGCCCCATCGTTTCATGGAAATGAAAATTATCAACCTACAGAGGACTAAATTCAAAGACACCCATAAAATGAAAGTGAAAAAATGATGCAGCAGGCTAGTCCATTTTGCTGAAACTTCATTGCAGCAACTCAAAATGGTACTCAGTAGTTTGTATGGCCCCCACGTGCTTGTATGCATGCCTGACAATGTCATGGGCATGCTCATAATAAAACGATGGATGGTGTCCTGGAGTATTTCCTCCCAGATCTGGACCAGGGCATCACTGAGCTCCTGGACAGTCTGAGGTGCAACCTGGAAGCATCGGATGGACTGAAACATGATATCACAGAGGTGTTCTATTGGATTTAGGTCAGGCGAGCATGGGGACCATTCAACGGTATCAATTCCTTCATCCTCCAGGAACTGCCTGCATACTCTCGCCACATAAGGCCAGGCATTGTCGTGCACCAGGAGGAACCCCAAGACCCACTGACAATGGGTACAAGGATTTCATCCCGATACCTTATGGCAGTCAGGATGCCATTGTCTAGCCTGTAGGTGTCTGTGCGTCCCTCCATGGATATGCCTTCCCAGACCATCACTGACCCACCACCAAAATGGTCATGCTGAACGGTGGTACAGGCAGCATAATGTTCTCCACGACTTCTCCAGACCCGTTCACGTCTGTCACGTGCTCAGGGTGAACCTGCGTTCATCTGTGAAAAGCACAGGGTGCCAGTGGCAGACCTGCCAATTTTGGTGTTCAATGGCAAATGCCAAGCAAGTTCTATGGTGCCGGGCAGTAAGCACAGGGCCCAACAGAGGACACTGGGCCCTCAGGCCACCCTTACGAAGTCTGTTTCTGATTGTTTGGTCAGAGACATTCACACCAGTGGCCTGCTGGAGGTCATTTTCTAGGGCTCTGACAGTGCTCATCCTATTCCTCCTTGCACAAAGGAGCAGATACCAGTCCTGCTGATGGGTTAAGGACCTTCTACAGCCTGTCCAGCTCTCCTAGAGTGACTGCCTGTTTCCTGGAATCTCCTCCATGCTCTTGAGACTGTGCTGGGAGACACAGCAAACCTTCTGGCAATGGCACATATTGATGTACCATCCTGGAGGAGTTGTGCAACCTCTGTATGGTCCAGGTATCGCCTCATACTACCAGTAGTGACACCGACCCTAGAAAAATGAAACCCTGATGAACAACAGTCAGAAAAGATGAGTAGGGAAAAAAATGTCAGTGGCCCCCAGCTGTAAAACCATTCCTGTTTTGGGGTTAGTCTCATTGTTACCCATCTAGTTCACCTGTTGTTAATTTCATTAACACCAAAGCAGCTGAAACTGATTAACAACCCCCCTCTGCTAATTAACTGACCAGATCAATATCCCAGGAGTTTAATTGACTTGATGCTATACTCTGATTAAAAAAAGTGTTCCTTTAATTTTTTTGAGCAGTGTATTAAAAGTCAGCAGCTACAGTATTTGTATCTGCTGACTTTTTCTTTTCTTTTGAGGAGACTGGCGCTCCTCTTCAAGAGATCCCCTCCATTTCTGCTATGACTGCTACAGGAAGTGAGGGAAAATGTCCCCAGCAAGACACACAGAAAATACAACATTTGGTAACGATTTCCTACTATATCATAAACTAAGAAATGTTTTGGCTTTACATACACTCACAGGGATTTTCAACACCATCAAGGTACATTACAATGGCATTTACTATTTGTGTAAAGCATTTATATTTAAAGAATCATCAATGTTTTGTTGAATATTAGCTCCACTGATTTTTCCAAGTCCATGCATTTTGCTACATTTTTCAGTGCAGGCAAAATCGATATGACAAAATCCACTGGTTTCAATAAAAGACCTATTTCCAGGAACACATCTAAAGTGAAAACGCCCTACATTTTTTGAGTAATACAAGTTCAACAGATAATCAGCTTGAAAAATTACCCACAGGCAACACAAATGTAACTACATTATATTGCCAGTCAAACGTGCGAAAAGTTT
This sequence comes from Staurois parvus, assembly GCF_062004578.1. NCBI lineage: Eukaryota > Metazoa > Chordata > Amphibia > Anura > Ranidae > Staurois > Staurois parvus. The sequence continues at coordinate 52,762 of NW_028318040.1, read as the reverse complement.
AAAAATACAATTAATAGATGCTTAATCTTGGACTATTTAAATAAAACTTGCCTTAGCATAAGGAGATATGAAACTGGTAATGCACACAAGGCCAGCATCGGCAAAAAGCTTAGCAACTTCAGCAATACGACGGATATTTTCTTCTCTGTCTTCTTGAGAGAAGCCAAGATTTTTACTGAGCCCATGACGAATGTTGTCTCCATCTAAAGTATAGCATGGGATACCATGGCACACTAAATATTCCTCCAGAGCCATGCTTACTGTCGTCTTTCCAGCACCAGACAGGCCTGAAACAACAGAAAGAATGCAATCAATAGTATATTTCATTTAGTATTGTTTCCTGGCATTTTTAATTTTAGCTGAGCCAGGCACCAAAAAAAAGTGAGCCAGTTTTCATAATCAAATGAGCCATAAGATCAATAAAAGACATAATTACACCAGCCAGCCATAACATTATGATGACCCACCTAAAATTGAGTAGGTCTCTACTAAATCCCCTTCCCTTACTTCACTGATAACAGATCTTAACTTCCAATGCGATATGGAAAAAAGATCTGCCCTAAACAATTCTACCTATCACACATTTAAGCTCCATTGGTCTCGATGGTTACAAAACCCAAACTGCTCCGTAAAAGTCTGATAAATTCACTATAAAATACTGTGACCCATCTGCCTAGACTGGTGCACTTACCCTTCCCTTCCATCTCCCCTTTCCCACCTCCCCTATTTCCCTACTCCTTGTTCTCCACCCCCTATAGATCTCTTCTACAACCTTACATGGTTCAGATTGTACTGAGCATACCTCTCATGCTAACACCACTTATTCTAGTATTACCCCCAGCCAAATGGTGGGGAAAATATTGTTTTGTTTACTTTCCTGTACTACATTATTTCTAACTGAACCGTATTTACCTACAATGTCTTGTTACTAAAACTTCAATAAAAACTATTTAAATTTAAAACTGAGTAGGTCCCCTCTTTTTACCTCAAAACAGCCCCTTCTTCCACCAAAACAGCCCTGACCCACTGAGGCATGGACGCCACTAGACCTCTGAAGGCATGCTATGGTATCTGGCAGCAAGTTGTCAGTAGCAGATCCTTTAAGTCCTGTAAGTTGGGAAGTGGGTCCTCCATAGATCAGATTTGTTTTTCCAGCACATACCACAGATGCTCGATTGAACTGCGCTCTAGAGAATTTGGAGGCCATGGCAACACCGTAAACTCATCATTGTGTTTCTAAAACCATTCTTGAACCATTTTTGCAGTGTGGCAGGGTGCATTTATCCTGCTAAAATAGGCCACTGCCATCAGGGAATACGGTTTCCATGTAGGGGTGTACTTGGTCAGCAATAATGTTTAGGTAGGTGGTATGTGTCAAAGTAACATCCACATGAATGACAAGACCAAGGTTTCACAGCAGAACATTGTCTAAAGCAGAATGCTGCCTCCGCCGGCTAGCTTTCTTCGCATAGAGCATAATGGTGCAATTTTCCCCAGGTAAGCGATGCACACACACCCAGCCATCCACATGATAAAACAAAACAAGATTCATCAGACCAGGCCACCTTCTACCATTGCTTAGTGTTCCAGTTCTGGTGCTCACGTGCCCAATGTAGGAACTTTTGGCTGTGGACACGGGACATTGGCACCTTGACTGGTCAGCAGCTACACAGCCCCATAAACTACAAACTAAAATGCCCATTTTTTTCCAACACATCAACTGTCAGTGATCTTAATGTTATAGTTGATCGGTGGATATTTCCAAGCATACAAACATAACCAGTGCTAGCCCCCAACTTCTCAACTGCCAGTCAGTCTATCACACTATTTCTGTTAGTGCGGTCCAATAGTCTTTGCCAGATTGAGATGCGTATCTGCCAGTACTAGCACTGGAAGAAGAAAAAAAAAAAATACGTCTTGTAGTCAATTAAGTTATGAAACATTATTCTAATCATATTTAAATATATAATATCTGGGAAAAAGTACGCCCTCCACTATCCATAAATGTGAAGTAGAAAACAAAACTAAGGCGAAAATTATGGCCCTAACAATAATTCCTTTATCCTATATAATAGTGTAAGCTTGAATGATAACACATACAGTAAAAAGATAGAAATGCTTGAATACATGTACCTATCTATGTACACACACATTTTTAGATATGCAGGATCTACTGTTGAATCTTTTGTAACACACTGCTTTCTGCTCCTATGTGATATTCAGAAAGTACACATTTTCTGTCTAAGGCTGTATTAGACTACTACTTCATAGTACATTTGTATCTTCATGTGAAAAAACATCCTCTTCCCTGTGAGTACTTATTGCTCAGAGCCTGGATCTAAAGCCAGCCATTCATGTATTGAAATTTGGCTGGTTCAGCAGGGACCTGCCAAACTGCGATCCACATATGGCCACTGTGGTTGAACAGAAGTCGGTCTACCAATTGGTTTCTGTACAACCATCCTATCGGGTTTTAGGATTTTCCCATCCACCTCGAGTGTGTGGATGGGGGAATCAGGTAATTTTTTCTGCATAACCCACTGGTTGAACCAAAAAAAAAAAAAACGGTTCCTCGAAGGCCAGCTTCAGTGACTAATCCTGACCAGATGCATACAGCATATGAGAGTATCAATCAATTTTCCTGTGTAGTATTAAAAGAGATGTATGGCCAAAACTTATCATATTTCTCTTCTGGGTTAGAGAAGTACACTTACTACAGTTCTGCACTCCTACAACTCAGAATCAGTCGACAGCAGTCTAGGCCTGAGTTTTGTACCTGCATCTCTGACACACTGGGGTAGATTTAGTAATAAGATGAAGCTTCACTTTATAAACAATACCAAATCACATGCTAGGAAAAGGAAAAAGGAACAGCAATAGCCCAATGAATGCTTAGGCTGTCAAAGCATGGATTGCACTATTGTACCTATTAGTAACTGCCTAAAATGACCAAACTAGTTTTCTCTGTTTGTTCGCTGATTCTATGATCAGAATCGGTTGGGAAACGACTTTCTACAGCATAGTGAAAACAAAATAAATATATTCGTGCTATGTTTGTAGTGTGTGGCAGCTGTCACCAATAGGTAATACAACAAACCTTCAAAAGCATAAGAGATTATAAAAATGAAGCTCCACCTAAATAAATAAAATATAAATGGTATTCCATTCAATAAAAATGTGACTAAATCATGAAACTCAGTCCCTATAAAGTTAAAAGCAGTAAAAATCTTGAAGGAAACAGTCCACCACCTTTGACAAATAAGGTAACTCTTCATAGAAAGTGTTCAGAGGTCCACCACCACCTCCCTGTGAATTTCAAATTCACCAGAAACGTGGGCTGACATTACAACAGCAAATATGCCCATGTGTTAAATCCACAAACAGCCAAAGTAAATGTGATAACACCAGTTCCTGCGTCCACATGCACCTCGCAATAGAGCCAGGGCTGTGACAAATAAAGCTCCCTAGGAGCTAAAAAATCTCAAAGTTGTGAGTGGATGAATCTGTTTTTTGAATAAGCAAATGGCGGACAGACTGGAATTTCAAATACCCAAATGTAACCTTGTTTCTTTGGTGATCTTGTGAAAGTTCCTCTTACTATTTTGCAGTGTGAGTTGTTAACACCCCACACTTGTCTTCTTTTTTAGTTGAGACAGAAAACTAGGTGTCCTAACAGGGCTCTGAATCCAAATACCAGCAACTGCTACTCCACCTCCTATTTTCTACAGCAGCCTTCACTAAATGGTGGATCGCGGTCCAGATCCTGGTCTGGACCTTCAGCCTGCAGTGCTGGATTCCCAGTGACCTGCAATCAGTGTTTACTAAGACCACCGACATCCTAGCAACCAATGACATCACATGTGTGCCCGTCTCCCTGCAGCACATTTTTCCTCCCAGTTTCTGCCCCCTACCTGCCTGGCTACAGGACTATATTGGTCAGGAACATTGTGCACTCTGATGGGCTCTACTGATCTGAAGGGAGACTCCCATGGGGGCAACTGGTCTATGGAGGTATACTGATGGAGACAACTGGTCTATAGGGGTACTCTGATTGGGGCAGCAGATCTATGGGGGAACCTGATGTAAAGAGGTATTTTAATGTGGACATCTATGTAAGATGGGGGGCTGATGGGACATCCTATGTATGGGGGGAATTGTGATGGGGCAAATGATTTGAGGGGGGACGCTGATGGGGACACCTAATTTAAGGGAGCACTCTGATGGGGGCAACCAATATATGAGGGTACCCTGATTGGGTTTCTTGATTCATGGGAGTTGTGAGGAGGTGTATAAGGCACATAAAATGGTTAAGGGCTAAGTCTTTAGAAGAATTACTTAAAGCAGAGCACCACCCAAAAGGGGAAGTTCCGCTTTAATCCTATGTCCTCCGCTACCTATTAAGGATTGGCACCTTTGGGGAGCAGGTACCCAAATTTGACACTTCCGCTGCGATTACCTAGGCCATCAGAAGTGGAAGTTGTCCCCTCCCTCCCCATAGTCTTCTGGGGCACGTGACAGGTCCCACAAGACTACGGGGCCATTCACAAAGCGCAGCGCTTCTCGCGCATGCGCAGTGGGCATCCAGTTTTGAAGCCGCAAACTGTCACAGCCGGGTTCCCACACTGAAGAGGCTGACGCCAGGGAGAGAAGACGGCCAGTGAAACCAGCAGTGGTGAGGGCACTGCTGGACCGAGGGACAGGTAAGTGTTTGTATTTTAAAAGTCAGCAGCTACAGTTTTTGTAGCTGCTGACATTTTTTTTTTTTTTTCAGGTGGAACTCTGCTTTAACAGTCCAAAATATAGTCCAATATAGAGTCCAAAGGGAAATCTCCTATGATCTGCTTCTCACTTGAAGCTGCTATCCCAAAACTAAGAAGTGAACTATTAACAAATGCCAGCAGAAAAAAGGGGAAGCATCATCTAAGTGTAGCAAACCAACATATTTTCTTAAACTCACATACTTACATGTAAAACACTGCAACTTGCTTTGAATAGGGTTTACCCTGTTGTCCTGGGTTCCCACTTTACAATGGGCAGTCGCCACTGTGTCTCTGTAACACAGTAGGAAGCTGGAGCAGTCAATCAAAGCCAGGATATGGAGCATGCGTGCTTCAAGATGGCCTGTAGAAGAAGCATGCATGCTCTTTAACGTGTAAGCACACCCACACACTGCTCCATTCTCCTGGACCAATGTCACTTCCGCTCCTGTCCCGGCGGTGCGTTCCAAGCTCGATTGCATGAGTCTTTCCACTGCCTGGCTTTGGTTGTTGGCTCCAGCATCCAACAGCATTACGCAAAGACACAGCGATGGCCCATAGCAGAGCGGGATCCTAGGACTGGGACAACAGCAGTGTTTACCCTATTCAAACGGAGTTCTAGTGTTCTACATGTGAATGCCAATTTGTGAGTTTAATCAAATATGCTGGTTTGCTACTCTTGGATGGTACTTCCCCTTTCTCTGCCCGATTTATGGGAGCACCTGATGTAATGAGGTACTCTGATGGCGACACCTAATGTAAGGAGGGAACTTGATGTATGGGAGTACTCTGATGAGGACACCTTATGTAAGGGTTACAGTAGTTCTATTATTATTAACTTTAAACGTGGATGTGATTGGCCTGCTTTTATTTTTTTACTAAAGAGTTATTTATCTTACATGTTGCTTCTGTTAAAGATAGCTGTTTGTATTCCATACCAATACAAGAACAAATGTAAAGCCATCAAATTTGAAACTGTCCATATGTTTAATGTCATAAAAGAAAATTGACACTAAATATTGTTGAAATGCTATGAAAATTGTACATTTCTCATTTTTTGATAGACATAGTGACTACATCCTGTGTCAAAGCACATACATGAGAGTCGGATCTCAGTTGGAAGAAAATTTTAGTGACTGGATGTGATCAACAGTATGCTCTGCATCATACAGCCCCTTCCTTTGCAATCCTACTGCAAAAAAAAAAACAATATGTTGTTTTTTTGTTTTTGCTGAAATGTATCTCATATACCAGTTAGCCAGACAGTGCATCCACGAAAGCCACTTCTTGTACCGAGAACTTGACCTCTCTTGTTCCTGCTGACATGGTGAGCTTGGTAAGTAACGTTGGTGGCCCGCTGCATCCCCTAGAGAAAAAGAACACATTACAGGTAAGAAGGTCGATTTGTTAAAAAAACAAATCAGTGTTTTACATACAAGCTGCAGTTTTAAAAGCTCTTGCCTCACATTGCAGTATGCTATTGTACAAAGTGTAAAAAGAGGTGAGAGATCCAGAAAAATGTAAGCAATAACTTCTGCTCACTAGTAACCTCATATTGTCATTACAGAAGTTTAGCCAATGATCCAATGTGCAATGCTCTTAAAGGAAAATCTGACATTGAAAAGCTATAATGTGCGAGAACCTAAAAGTGTCTGTTGTCTGCAGACTCTAAAGCCTCATTCACACTGGCACTGTCAAAATTGAATTTATATGTATTTAGAGGACATTTCTAAACACATATAAAATGTACTTAATTTAATTTTCCAATGTGTCATTCACTGTTCATATACCTGCTTTTAAATAAAATAGAATTCTGTGTGTCCAGGATCTGATTAGAAGCTATAAACACTCCTAAACTCAATGCAGAATCTAAACTCAGAAAAAAAGTGATCTGGGAGACATAAGGCCCCTTTGCACACAAGGCCATCTAGGTGCAGTGCATTCCTCCCTGCATTTTAGTGCACCTAAGGGCTCATGTACACTGCAGCTGATAAACTGACATTCAGGAGCTTTTCTGCGTTTTTTTTCAGCAGTCCCTGAACTCTCCCTAATGTTTTCCTATGTGTCCATGTACAAAGTCATTTACAGGCAATTCAGTTTACAATCGTTTCTTTAAACGCACCAAACTTGCATTCAGGAGTAGATTTTATCAGTGTTTCAAACGCCAAACGCTTGCAAATGCAGCTAACCGCGTTTATAAGCATTTTTTAACTGTTACATATCCAAATGCTGTCCAGAGCCTTTTTTCATCATCAGAAATGCATGCAAAGTGTTTTTCATGTATTCAAATGGACCCAGTACACCAGCGCAGTCAGTTCCAGGTTTTGCGTGAAGGAAAAAATGGTAGAACGTGCTGCATTATGCTCATGATGGGATCCATAGTGAATACAACCAGAAAAGACAGCTCAACAAATACTGCTCTCTCTTTCTCTCAAAATGTCTGAAATAGTTCATTTTTGACTGTTTTTCAGTGCATTCTGGGCATTTTGAAAGGTCTGAAGTTATTTTTAAAAAACGCTTCTAAACGCAAAACGCACATAAACGTGGTATGCAAACGCAGCTAAACAGACATTTTTTTAACCTACGTTTTCCAGCAGTCAGTTTCCATCATTCAGAAGTGTCCTGTGTACATGGAGCCTTAAGGCGGCCATAGATTTCCGAATTATCGGCCAATTTAAAAAAAAAAAAAAACGGCCGATATTCGTACCATTAGTGGGGAAAAATGTTGGCCGTTTTTCTTAATTTTAAGAGATTTTGAAAATCGTCCAAGCTGGAAAATCCTGGGATGATTTGTTAGATCGGCCGATTTTCGCTGTAATTTATGGTCAAATCGGCCGTTCTTCTGGCCGATTTGACAATAAATTGACTATGAAGCAAAAGAAGAAATAGAAGAAATAGATTTTGCAGGAGAAGAAGAAATAGAATATCAAGAAGTAGAATAGAAGAAAAGAGGAGAAGATGAAATAGATTTTGCAGAAAAAGCCGGAGAAGAAAAAAGTTGCAACATTGCATCTATTTGTATGCATTTCGGATACAGATGTTTCTATTCAAGTACAAATAGATACAATGTTTTTTCTCTTCTTCTTCTTCTGCATAATCTATTTCTTCTGTCAAATATAATAGCGGGTCTCTATGCAGGGACACCGCTATTATATTAATTGACGGCCGTAGACGGGACTAAACCCGCCGACCTTTTTTTTTAATTAGTGGCAACGTCGGCCGTCTGAACGACCGATTTACGACTTTAAAAAAAAAAAAAAAAAAACGCTGATTGTCACCAAGCAACAATACTTTCAGCTAGTCAGTGCTAATAAAAACCAGCCTCACAATTTTAGCTCTTACCAACTTAACGCTCCTTCTACCCAAGCATGGAATCCAGCATATGCATCAACTAAGTTCTGCCCATTCCCTGTACAGTTGCGACAGACTGCCATTTCTTCTGAAGTCCCCCGCTTTTTTTGGCTTCTAATGGAAGGAGGCTTCATTAACCCCTTCCCAACACCTGTAAACATATATGTGGCCTCACAGAAGTGGGTCTTCTTCCATGGGGCCAAATATGCATATATACACCTGTGTGTGTGCTCCCAGAAAAGAGAGCCCTTAGTCTTGTACTAATGATTGGGAATTGGGAGACCTGATTCCTGATCACTATAATAGCCAGTGATTGGCTATCACAGTGATCAGTCATTGTTCAGCCCACCCCTGTGGTTTTCTTTTTTTTTTTCTCCTCTTGAATAGAAAAAAAGGTTGTATTGTACCTTATTCTCCTTGCTAGAGGAGAAACATGTAAATAAAAGAACAGAGTGTGAAAACATAAATAACAAAAAATAAAGAAAAATAGCTAAATCAGGGTTTAAGCTAGGACAGTGTTAGGGTCAAAGGTCAAGGTAGGGGTCTGGGTCAATGGTCAAAGGTCAGTGCATTTTAAGTAGGATAAATAGAAAAGCATTTAATAAAATTAGTGTCAGTGTATTTTAGGTAGGAAAAAAAAATGCAAAATGTGCACCATTGTTTCTGGGCCCTACTATGTGTACAAACAAATAACATGCACATATGTAGTATTGCTGCGATCACCAGGAGCAGAAACATTTAATTTGGTTCGTTCTTTGGTGGTAATTTATGGTTTTTGTTTTTTATCATTTAGGGCCGTTTTTTTTTTTTATTAAAAAAAAAATAAAAAAAAAAAAAGCTGGAGATCCACATTATGATTTACCACTAAACAAAAGGACAACATGTCTTGAAAAGAAAAAAAAAAATCACTCTCTTTCATTTACTACCTGAGCTGAAATAGAAAAATGTCAGTAGCAAGTAGATTGTGTTGCAATATTTTCAGAAAATGATAAATATAGTCAGGCGTTTGTCAGCTGCTGGTTTAAGATGCAAAAGATAAAAGCAGGCTCAGAAACTGAGTGAGCACAGAGAAATAATATGTAAAAGAGGAAAGAAAACATTTTATTGGTGGAAAGCTAAAATAACTTCCTGAAAGTTTTTTTTCCCCAGACTGAACTAGTTTTAGCAGAGATGATGTGATTCCAGTCGCAGTACACAAAGACCTTGTAAAGATGCACAGAAAACAAAAAACCCAGTGTTCATGTACTTATACCCTGCAACTGCAAAATCATTTCCATAAGAAATCAGCCAGCAACACATCATATAATATTTTGAGTTCAAATACTGGTGTGTCCGCAGTTCATTCTTCACCTTGCAGTATAAAGTAATGGCAGATGGGAAAAAAACCTAACTTCAAAATGCAAAAAAGAAAAGCTCTGGCTCCTGTGTCAGTGAGTGGCTGCTGCAGGGGAGAAGAAGGAGCACCAACAGCAGTTAGGCCTTGGAAGCCTATGAGTGATGTTGTGCCTCCAGGAATTCACAGCTACCTCTATCTCTAATTTCAAAAGTTTGAACAACCTGAGGATAGAAGCAGATTGGGTGCCATGCACTGCTCCAGATTCGGTCTGCTCCAGTTTTGATAAATCCCCCTCACTGCATTTTGGATTCCTCACTTGATAAGGGGCAATCTACTTTTATTTTATTACCCTTGATAAAATAACTTTTTACTTGCTCCCTCATAAAGAATTTCTTCCAATGGCTACAATCACACAGTTGGATGCAGAAGGACACCTAACATTGTTTGTCAGGCAGCGTTCCACCTCTGAGCAAACGAAAAACAAAAAGAGGGCGCACAGGCCTAGTGCATTATCATAAAAAATATTTATTGAAAGGATAAAAAAGTAGGTATACTCACAATGAACATATAAAAACACAGGCACATCACAATGAACAGTGGTGTTCAATCCATATAGCATATAAGTCCACAACGATGGAACCCTGAATGACCAACTGGCTGCCGCGTTTCGAGGACTCAGCCTCTTCCTCAGAGCCAACCAAGTGTTCCACCTGTAGCTCGGGTTGCTATGCTATTCCAACCTCTCACCCTCTGAACGCTGATGGGATGCTTACAATGGTAAAATCTTTATCCCAAAAGGAAAACAAAAAACTGCTGCTGTAACTGCTTATAAAGTGTTAGCTCAGATATGGCTTTAAATTTCTGTCAAGTCCATCTAAAGCAATTCCATAACACTACCCTCCGCCTATAGTTACAATGCTGTAATAACAATGATCAACAAACAAATCAATAACAATGACTAAGTGCCATTAAGCGTGACACGCGTTAACATCTCTCCTGCTTGAACCCTCATTTTGTGTGCTATGAGCTTTTATAATTGCTAGTAAGAATAAGTATTATGGCCCAGCGGAGTGTGTAGCCATTCTCTTCAATTGAAGGTCTTAGAAGAGTCCTGGTTGTGGCACACATCTTCCATTTGAGAATTATGGAAGCCACTGTGCTCTTGGGAACCTTCAGTGCAGAAGAAATTTTTTTAGCCTTCCTCAGATCTGTGCCTCACAATAATCCTGTATCTGAGCTCTGTAGGCAATTCCTTTGACCTCATGGCTTTTTCTCTGATACAGTATACATTGTCAGCTGTGAGGCTTTTTGTAGAGAGATGTGTGCGCCTTTCCAAATCATGTCCAATCATTTTAATTTACCGCAATTGGAATCCAATCAAGGTGTAGAAACATTTCAGCAACAATCAAGAAAAATGGGAGGCTCTTGGGAATCTTCAGTGCAGAAGAAATTTTTTTGTACCTTTCTTAGATCTGTGCCTAACAATAATCCTGCCTCTGAGCTCTGTAGGCAGTTCCCTTGACCTCATGGCTTTTTCTCTGATTCAGTATACATTGTCAGCTGTGAGGCTTTTTGTAGAGATGTGTGCGCCTTTCCAAATCATGTCCAATCAATTTCATTTACTGCAATTGGAATCCAATCAAGGTGTAGAAACATTTCAACAACAATCAAGAAAAATGGGAGGCTCTTTGGAATCTTCAGGGCAGAAGAAATTTTTTGTAGCCTTCCTCAGATCTGTGCCTCACAATAATCCTGTCTCTGAGCTCTGTAGGCAGTTCCTTTGACCTCATGGCTTTTTCTCTGATACAGTATACATTGTCAGCTGTGAGGCCTTTTATAGAGAGGTGTATGCGCCTTTCCAAATCATGGCAATCCATTTAATTTACCACAGACAGACTCCAATTAAGGTGTAGAAACATCTCAGCAATGATCAAGAGAAATGGGAGGCACCTGAGTTAAGTTTCAAAGTATTGTTGCAAAGCGTCTGAATACTTATGCCAATGTGATATTTCAGTTTTTTATCTTTAATAAATTCACAAACGTTTCTAAAATTTTGTTTTCACTTTGTCAGTTTGGGGTAAAGAGTGTAGATTAATGAGAAAAAAATAATTTAAACAAGATAAGTATCAGGCTGCAACATTAACAAAATTGAAAAAAGTGAAGGGGGTCTGAATACTTTCTGAATGCTCTGTATAAGGCAACACTATACTAAATGTTCTCATAAAATCAAAAAAATATAGCTGACAAAACATAAGTGCTCTCTAAATAGCCAGGTACCATTTTTCTTCTTTTTTTTTGTGGTGGTGGCAAGAACTATACAAGATTACTGGTAGCTATGTCTGGCGATGGTCCTTTCTAACTAGATCTTCAACCTGCATAGATCTTGCAATAAAATGCAGGGGTATCTGATCTATGAACTTTCTGAATTCACAGGTGCTACATCCGTTTTTTTCTCACCAGGGAACCTGTCCACTGATCCCCTGATGAGCTGAGCGGCCGGATGACAGGTCCGTGTCTGCTGCGCTTATGCAGAGCGTACATGGAAACAGCCCACTCTGCTCTATGGGCAGTCAGATGTAAACAGACCACCTGTCTGTTTACACCTGACTGCCCTATGATTGGATCTAGTCAGACGGAGGGGAACAGATCCCCTTCCATCTGTTTCTGCCGGATTCTACTGGATTGTAGGTAGCTGTGTGTAAAACAGGCAGAAGTCCGTTTATATCCAACTGCCAATAGAGAATGGAAGGTCTGATTTGATCCGCCTGAAAAACAGACAGGTAGACCCCAATCAGATCACTTGTATGAAAGGGGGCTTAAGTCCCAAATGAACACATAACGAGTACAAAGACTCAGACATGATTTATTATACTATTTTTTGGATTCCTAAGGTTTAATTCAGATCAAACAACCACGCTCATCATTAGGGCCAATGGTGTGCTGGCAGGAACCATGGTAACATGCTAATTCCTGTGCATCACATTTTTTCCTTTTTTTAATTTTTTTTGTCCAAACTTGTCATAGCGACATTTCTGTTCACACAGTGAGTTGTGATATGTTATACTTTTTACTATAGACCACTGCAACCTGTTTTCCTAAGACCACACTACGAGCCCTAAATGTGAAGGAGCAACATTTAAAAAGCCTAAACAAACACTAAAAAGTTAAGATTAAATTGAAGCTCATGTAGAACCTGTGCATCAGAGGTAAAAATGACTCCACGTGAGGGAAGAAACTACTCCACCTTAGGGTCCTTTTCACATGGGCGTTCCATTTTTTTCAGTCACACTTTTTCCAAGAAAAAAAATGGATAAGTTCACATCAGTTTGCATCGGTTTTTCATCCGTTTATGTTGTTTTTTTCATCCGTTTACATTTTTTTTTTAAACAGAAGAAAAATACGGTTTTCTGTTTAACCGTTTACATCTGCTAGTCCATAGAAATACATGGGTGTCCGCTTTTCATCCATAAGCGGACAGATGAAAAACGGACCGCCTATGTGAAAGGCACCTTAGAGTTACTCACCATTAAACACTGATATTTGATTGGAAAAGCATGAGAGAGAAAATCAATGAGAATGATTTGTAATGTATGTTTGCTTACCTATTAATCAGAGTTCCAGTCAGTTTTGTGTGTATTAAAAATCATCAGCTGCTGACTTTTAATAAACACACACTCACCTGTCCCAGGGTCCAGCGATGTGCTCACCCACCCTGTCCCTTCTCTGCCTCTTCTCTCCCTGGCACCAGCATCACAACTGTGGGCACTAGGCTGTGACAGCTTGCGACTTCACAGCTGGGTGCCCACTGGAAATTTGCTGTACATTCTGATTGGTCTTCTGGGACTGTGAAGGTTCCCAGGAGACTGTGGGAGGAAGGAGGGAGGCCGAATTTCCGGCTCACTTCGCCATGGCGAACTGAGTCAGAAGTGGGAACGGGTACCTGTCAAAAACAGGTATCCGCTCCCCCCTCCTCCCCAAAAGGTGCCAAATATGGCAGTGGAGGAGGGGAGGTGGCAAACAAGCAGAGCTTCCACTTTTGAGTAAGCTCCGCTTTAAGAATCAATGACATTGGTAAAATTGGTTGCTAAAGTACATGTGAGCTCCATTGGGCTTATTCAATAATAAGAGAGCATAAGAGTAGAATCGGCATTAATGTACGTAAAACCATTTGGGCAGCACAATGACTAATGGTTAGCACTTCCATCTGGCAGTACTAGGGTCATTGGTTCAAATCCTAACCACGGCACCACCTGCCTGGAGTTGCATGGTCTCCCTGTGCCTGCATGGGTTTCCTCCGGGTACTCCAGAAGACATGCTGGTAGGTTTATTGGCTCCTGTCTAAATTTGCCCTAGTATGTGTATGTATGAATGTAAGTAGGGACTTTACATTGTATGCTCCTTGAGGGTTAGGGACTGATGTGAATGTACAATATATAGCTATATACATCTACCTGTGCGTGTGTGTGTGTGTGCGTGTAAAGTGCTGTGTAAATTGACAGACTTAGTCCCTGTACTAAATAAACAAACAATCAGAAACCAGATACCATTGGCACAGCTACTTTACAGCTTCCCTTTAGTGGCTGAAAACTGGCTTCTTATCATGCCACATCCTAATGCACAATATTACCCCTTAATACAGGCATGTCCAAAGTCCGGCCCGCGGGCCATTTATGGCCCGGGGGTCGGTTTAACACGGCCCTCCAACAGCCCTCCCTGCTCTGTGTAATGTGGCCCTCCCATGGCCCTCCCTTCTATGGCAGACAGTCTTCTGCTTGAGAGCAGAGGGCAGTGTGCATGCCTGACTGCGGCACGTTCTCCCTGGTCTGTGTAAATGCGGCTGTCGCACGGCCCTCCCTTCTGTGGCAGACAGTCTTCTGCTTGAGAGTAGTGCGCATGCGTGACTGTGCCGCGCTGGGAGCGACAGAGGGCGGTGACATCAGGGCCGGGCTTGCAGCGTGAAGTGTGTTTCTCTTCCCCTCCCGGCTGCCGAGCAGAGACTTCAGCTCCAGCTACCTTTTTCACCCTTCACATTAGTGCAGGTAAGTTTTTTTTAAATTTATTTTCAATACATTGTGAAAACTCAGCTGTCAGTTGATCTTAATGTTATGAAATGAAAAGTATGTCGTTTGCAATTAACTTGGCATAAAATAATTTATTTGCATTTAATTGTAATGGTTCAAAGAATGTTCGGAAAAATGTTCGGCCCTCCACCATGTTCACTTCATCCAATCTGGCCCTCTTTGAAAAAAGTTTGGACACCCCTGCCTTAATAGAAATGATTAAATAACCTCCATTTGTAAACATACCAACACAGCTTTATTATAGGATCTGTGTCCTGAGCAAGTTAGCTTTCAAAAGCACATTCTGTACGTATGAATTACAGACAGAGCTATGATCACTCAATCACTCTAGTATATATATATATATATTCACCTGTCTACAGTATAGGGGGGATTATAATAAATATATAATAAACACTGTTGGAGGGGATTTACTAAAGTTGGAGCACACAGATGCTGTGTAGAGTAACCTCAGCTTTGCAGTGACCAATCAGCTTCCAAGTTTTATTGCCAAAGATTAACTGAACAAGTTAGCATAGCTCCCAACTTCCTGAGATGGGAACGAGGGACACCTCTTAGCAAAAGTATGTAGTCATAGGACATGACACCTGAAACGCCCCCCTTAAGGGAGAATTACATTTAAAAAAAAGAAAAAAAAAACAAAACAGAACAATTGTTGGCTACACCTACAAGTAGTTTTTTGACCACTACTATTCCTTTATATTGGCTTTGGAAATATCCAAATGCAGCAATTTAGAAATTGGATGAAAGGTTTAGCATTGTAAAATACTTTGATAAATAATGCATTTTATATACAACTATATAGATCATATTCAAAATGAGGGCCAAATGAAGAGGAAAGAGGGACTTTGTTCCATATGAGGGACAGTCCCTCAAAATCAGGGACAGTTGGGAGCTATGAGTTAGACCACATCATACTGACAGTCCGATCACGTCCACCTTCCAGTTTTTCAGGTGGACTCGATTGTTAGATATAGTTAGAGTCCTTTCACACGGGAATTTAGATTTTTTTCATGAGTTCAGTCACATCTTTTCCAAGAAAAAAAACACATCAGTTCACATCAGTTTTTCATCCGTTTACGTCAGTTTTTCATCAGTTTACATCCGTTCATCAGTTTACGTCCGTTTTCTTTACATCCTTTACCAATGCAAAAAACGGACCGTATGTCCGTTTTTCATCCGTTCCTTTTTTTACAGCAGAAAAATAGGGTTTTCTTCTGTTCAAAAAACCTGATATTAACAGATGCGGACAATAACGGATGTAAACAGATGATCATCTGTTTACATCTGCTAGTCCATAAAAATACATGGGTGTCCATTTTTCATCCATAAACCGACAGATGAAAAACAGACATGCGGAATGCCTGTGTGAAAGGGGCCTTAGTCCAGCTGAAAAAAGACAAAAGTCCATCTTGTTGAACCATAAAAAAACCAAAAACAAACAATAAACATACAAACAATAACATACAAGTTATAATCCTATATCCACAGTTGATCCAGAGGAAGGCAAAAAAAAAAAAACCATCAAAGAATGCCGCAATTTGCTCCTGCAGGGAAAATATTCCTCACTGATCCCCGGAGAGGCAATCGGATATTCCCTGGATCAAATTTACCTAAAAATGTTAGTATCCAGTTATATTTTGTGTATCTGTGTTTTGGACCATCCATAGGTCTCTATGGAGCGGTGGGTGCCAACAGACTTGTGTCTGCTGACATCTGCCAGCATCTGATCTGATCCTGTACACTAAAAAACAGATGGATGGAGATCTGTTCCCCATCCGTCCAGCGGATCGAATCGGATGACTGTCGGATAGAAATGTTTAGGCGGTCTGTTTCCAACCGACCGCACCATAGAAAACAGCAGGCTGTGTCTGTGTCCGCTTTATCTTTATCAAAGTTGTACAGGAATCACTTCTTTCCTAATCTATACATCACATGTTTTTGTTTAACCTCCGGAAGATTCCTCCCCTTCCTGACCAGGTAATTTTTTTGCTATTCAGCGCTGCGCTATTTCAACTGGTAATTTTGTGGTCGCGCAATGCTGTACCCAAACAAATATAGAATTTATTCTCTACTTTCGGTTACAAAAATATCCAATAAACTCAAAGTTAGTCATATATTTAGGCCAAACTGTTTTCTGCTACTTTTTTTGGTTAAAAAAAAAAAATCTCAGTATGTGTATATTAATTTGTGTGAAAGTTATAGCGTGGAATATATATTGGAATTTACTCAGCTTTTACTTTCTGACTGCCCATCACATGTCTCAAGGTGCTAAAATGCAATGGCAGTACAAAGATCCTCCAAATGACCCCTTTTAGTAAAGTAGACACCCCAAGGAATTTTCTGAGAGCCATATTGAGTCACTGAAAGATTTTATTTTTTTGCCACAAATGTTTGAAAAATGAATTTTTTTTTTTTTTTTGCACAAAGTTGTCAGTTAAATGACATATTGCTCATGTATGCCATGACTATATGTGCAATAACACCCCAAAACACATTCTGCTACTTCTCACGAGTATGGTGATATCACATGTGAGAGATTTTTTTGCAGCCTAATTACATACACTCCCCCAAAATCCAATGACTGCCTCTAAGCTTTCAACGAGCGTATTTCCTCATATCACTTCCCCACTAACTATCACAGTTAGCCATCAGAGGCCCTAAAATGACAGAACAGTGCAAACACCCTCCCCCCCAAATTACCCCTTTTTGGAAAGTAGACACAGAAAGAATGTGATAAGAGACATGGTATTTTGCAGAAATCATTTTTTGTCACAGGGTTTTGAAAAAGAAAAAAAAAAAAAAATTTTTGTTTTCTTTCTTCATTTTCCAAAAACTTATGGTAACAAATGAGATCTGCAAAACACTTACCATGCCTCTTAGAAAATATCTTGGAGTGTCTACTATCCAAAAAGGGATCATTTGGAGGAAGGGGTTCCTTCTACTATCCTGGCATTTCAGAGCCAACATCAGAAGCTTCTGCCACACATCACCCACTGGAAGAATAAGCCTTTTCTGACACTTTCTGTTTACATGAAAAACGTTTTTTTTTTGCTAGAAAATTACTTTTTATAAATATATATTTCTTTAATGCAATGGCCCTAGAGAATACAATGGTGGGTGTTGCAATTTTTTGTGTCACACAGTATTTGTGCAGTGATTTTTCAAATTTTTTTTTAATACACTTTTTTGAATATTAATGTACAAAAACACAATATATTGCCCAATTGTTTGATAAACTATAAAAGATGATGTTACGCCAAATAAATAGATCCCAAAAACATGGCGTGCAACAGCAACAAACTACGTACATATTTAATATCGATAGGCAACGCTTTAAAAGCATTTACAGGTCACCACTTTATATATACACAGGAGGACTAGTGCTAGAATTACGTCCCTGGATCTGATGCAATCTCTGTTCGCCTTTGTGCATGAACACAGGAACAGGGGCAGGGGTGATTTTTTTTTTTTTTTTTTTTACACTGTTCCTTTTTTTTTTATCACTTTTATTGTTATCACAGGGAATGTAAATATCCCCTGTGAATGCAATAAGCAATGACAGGTAATCATTTCTGAGTAATCCGGGGTCTATTAAACTCTAGATCTTTCTTCTAGCCCTTAAAACATCTGATCACACCAAGATCGATACGATTAGATGCTTTCAGAATTTAAAAATGCTTCTCTTAATATTCGGTGAAACAGAAATTATGAAATGCTCGTAGCTTCCAGTCTCTTAGACCATAGATATGATCAGAGCCATCTTGGTCTCCAATCAGCTCTATAGTCAGCTGGTAGAACTGCTGGCTGCATTCTTAGATTTCCCTGTGGGATGGGAGAGCCAAAGAAAGTTGTGAAATGTGGCAGGGGGTGGGGGTGGGGGAGAGGTTTTAACATCCCTTCCCACTGCTTGTAGAAATGATCCAGCAGCTACTTAGCCACTAGGATTGCTTTTAGATGAAAGCCGACCACCAGCTGAAGAAAAAACAATACCAGGATGATGCCTGTAGCTGCATGCATCATCCCAGTATAACCACTCAAAGTCCAGCGATGTACCAGTATGTTGCTGGTCCATGTTGGGCATATATGTAACAGCAGAGAACATGGGCATATGATGAATCGGGTCTGTGGACCTATATGACTGCAAATCATTCTTTTTTTTAATGTCCATTTTGAAGGTTAGACCCAAAAAAGTTTTACATTCAGATACCGTGATAGATTTTCATGTGAATGGTCTGGCAAGAGTTGAATTTTGGTGAGCGGCGATGTATTGTTGTGTGTATAAATTGCTTTGGCCCACAATCAATTGATACAAATCTTCCATGAAAAACAGTGAAGGGGCTAAACGCTAGCTGGCAGCGAACGGGGACGATCCTGCTAACACTGTGTTTTTGGGGAGAATATACAAAGAAGGCACTAGTATAGTTCTGTTTGTGATCAATATATTGGTCCGTACAAATCCTATACTAGTAATGGCGGTGATCAGCGACCTATAGCGTGAGTGCGATAGTGTGTGGGCAATCAAAAGCTAGCTGACACTGGCTGGGAGGGGAGCTTACAGACCCTGACACTATCTGATGTCACTAGTGGCAGTAAAACAGAGATCAGTGAAAAAGTCTATATACTAGCACTGTACTAATGGCACTGGATGGGTGATCAAAGGGTCAAATGTGCTCATCTAACTTCTATGTGTAAAATGTAGGGCTTTTACTCACAGTGAGGTGTTCTCTCTTCTCTCCCTGGACCAATAGGGGGGGCAGCGGGGGGCACAGGCGCGTTCACAATCTGAAATAGAAAGCGACGTAAGGTTACGTCGCTTTGCCCAGAGCCGCTGCTTGCCCGCACAATGTGGACAGGCCATCGGCAAGTACTTAAATAAAACAACCCTTAAAATTTTTTTTTTAATTTCTCAATACAGTATTTAAATTTTATTTTTTTCACATTTCTTATTATTTACCAGGGATTTTTTGTTCCACTTTGCTTTGAAAGAACAAATAAAGATTATTGCTCTGCAATGCAAAGCTTGCTTTGAACTGTCATGAATAAGTTAAATTCATGACAGCTCAATATAATAGTGATCTGTGAATGGCTAGAGCTGATCACATGGTACCATGGTACATGAGAGCCGTGGGCCAATCACATCTCACCAGGAAGAGAAGCAGAGCTGTTATGAATCAGATTGATTCATAACAGCTTTGCAATCATGTGATCATTGGGTCCCGTTCACTGAGATCTTCATTCTCCTGTGGAAATGAGCCCCCGTGTTAGTATCTGTATGTCGCTTTGCCTTTATCTGCCGCCTGTCCGCAGTACATTGTGGTCAGGTGGTCGACAAGCAGTTAAGTGAATGAGCACACTGATTTGATGGTAGCTGCAGTTCCACATACATATAACAGCAGACTATTGTATATATAGCTATTCTTTGGATATCACAATTTTCAGTAATTACTTGACTTTTGGGGGGGTTAGACACATATTGGCGCATAAGTTTCTTTTTACTTTTTTTTATACTGCCTCTTATCCGATGCGGATACGACTTCTGTGAGTTACCATAGAAGTCTATGGGGCTTAAATCGCACTGAATCTCCACATTTATGTAAGGCTCCATGCACACAGCGTTTTTGTGTTAGCATTTAGCAGAGTTCTGTCGCTTTTTTCGCATTTGTGTTTTTTAGAGGTTTTTCGACCAAAAAACGTATTTTTTTTTTTAGTCAAAAAAAGTCAGAAATCGCTGGCTTTCTGCGATTTACTGCATTTTAGCGTTAGAGCATTTTTACAGCTCTAAAACTCCTCTAGAAACCCACTAGTCCTGGGTTTTTTTCCAGCCGAAAAACGTTGATTACAGTCTATGTGTGTATGGACACATAGGAGAACATGCTGGGGGGGTTTACTGGCTGTAGAAAAAAAAAGTCAAGTGCATGAGGACTTAATGTCATTATTAATATAAAGCCAGCCATAGATGGACTGAATCTCAGTAGGTTCAGCAGGGACTTTGGAACTGAACTCAATCCATCGATCATCTTCACTAAAAGGAGCGTTTTGGATTTTTTTTGCATAGGACTACTGGGAGGCTACAGCCAGTAGCAGTGATCATTGTGTTCTGCTGACACAGAAAGCTCCCTGCCAGCAGAACACAATTGCACTGCAGGAGTGATTCCCCCAGCAAGCAATTTTTCAAGCAATGAAGGAAAGAAAATTAAATAATCACTGGCTTGCCTTAGGCTAAAAACCTCTGTTATTCCATCAAGGCCCTGAACTGTAGAGGGAATGTGCTTTTCATTGTTTTTTAGATGCACAGGTCACCTGCTCTGTAAGATTGTGTGTACAACTCTGTCCTGCATTTAGGTGTGGTTGAGTTCATAGCAATACACCACATATGAAAGGCCAATGATACCAGTAGTTGTCACATTGTTCACATGGCCACAGTGGAAACACATAATACAACCTTAAAGGGCAAGTCCATTTTTAGACATGGTACACATACCTACCTTACAACTGCTTGCCTGGTTTTTGTTTTTTTTTAAATGCTCGTTTTCTAGCTGTGTGTCAGTACTTTCAAATCACAGCTTCAGAACAAGCATGATTTAATGGCTTCCATCCTTTCTGAACCACTGAGCTGGAACAGGTTTACAGGTAAGGTATTGTGACACTTCCCTGACACTTAAATCAGCATGACAACAAGGAATC
This sequence comes from Staurois parvus, assembly GCF_062004578.1. Lineage (NCBI taxonomy): Eukaryota > Metazoa > Chordata > Amphibia > Anura > Ranidae > Staurois > Staurois parvus. Next base: position 31,550 of record NW_028318040.1, on the reverse strand, counting down.
TACCAATCTACCATTCTCAAAAAAAAAAAAAAAAAAAACACACAGCAACAGCAGCCCACAATATTCTTTTATACAACAGATGAATCCTTACATTATTATACTGTATAACAGCACAATCTAAAAATACCTGAAAACACTGAAATGCCGTTCACCAAGTTATTGTCATGTCTTCATACGTACGTAGGTAGGTTTCCAAATCTTTCCTAAGGCTAGGTTCACACCTATGTAGTTTGTGTTTGATCCGTTTCTGCAGTGCTTTTTGTGGTGCGTTTTGCATTTTTGCATGTGTTTTTGCCACATTTGTTTTTTTTTCCAACTTGTTGTTGGACAGATCAAACCACATAAAAGTGTCAAAACGGATTAAAAATGCATTACATGCTTTTCTGCAACGTCTCCAATAAAGTCTTTTGAACCAAAAACGCAATGTTTTGCATTTAAAAAAGTCCCTGACCCTTTCCAAAAAACCGCACCGGGTGAAAACGCGGAGATGTGAACGTGTCCCATAGGAAATCATGTTAAATGGACTGATGTGCGTTTCTGCAAAACGCAATGGAAAACACATGGGTGTGAACCTAGACTAAGACAATCTGGCTACAAGAAAGCATGTCATGTATACAAATGGTCACATGAAAAATTTGGTGAAGATATGTGTAACATGTATTGTGGATGTTCTATTTTATAGTTGGAAATGTGGCCTCCCTAAGGTTCGTCCGGTCTTTTCCACATGGCGCAGCCCTCAAGTTTACCCCAGTGGTGACATGCAGGCAGGTAGCCAAAGCAAAATTCCAACCTGCCAGACAAGAGTATCGTTTGTAAACAAGCAGCGGAGAAAGCAACCAAAAATCAGACATGGGTTAGGGCATGCAATGTATGATAAAAGACATAGGGCAGGGCAAGCAATAGACCCTGACTACTGCAACGCCACCCCCATGCCTTTCCGCCTATCATGAATGATGCTGTCAGACGCCCCCACCCAACCAACCAGTCAGTATCTGCTGCCCCTCGCTACCAATCCCTCCTTTATCTTTCACTCACCCAATGAATCAATTTCAACTTACTAACAGCATACAAAGCCATCCACAACTGTGCCTGAGCAACAGTCACCAACCTCTTCTTAAACCCTTGGCGCTGACAAATATGCGGCCTCACAGAACTGGGCTTTTTTCTGTGGGGCCACATATTTACATACCTGTCTTTGTGCTGGGAACGCGCCACACAGATCCAGGTTTATTCTCAGTATCTGTATTCCTGATTCACCTGCATATCCGGTTTGTACAACCGGTAGCCACTGTGCTCGCTATCCTCCTGGCCAGGGGTCTGGTAACATCCCATCTGTTGTTCTTTTACAGCAAGCAGTAATGTAATTACATCACAGCTCACTGTAGTGGGCAGACATTGGAGTTTCAGGCTCCCAGTCTGATCCGCTCATTACACACGTGTCAGCCAAAGCTCTGCTTCCAGCTCCAATTACAGCTCAGCCTGCTCACCGCCGCCATATCAACCTCAACGTGTTGTGCCCACACACCCAGATCGTCACTTCCAGCAGTGGGATATAAAAGTCTGGAATTACAAGAAAAGTAAGTCATTGTACCGTACAATGTTTAAACGTTTTAATAGAGCCTAGAGAGAGCATCACAAAAGTGCAAACTTAGCAGGATCCTGGAGTTGGGCTGTTTTTACAGATCACAGACCACTACTAAGGACATATATGTGTACAAAAGTGTAAGGATATGATCTCCTAGATTGTAAGCTCCAAGGAGCAGGGCCCTCCTATCCCTCTTGTATTGAACTGTATAATTGCTGTATCGTCTCCCTTTATATTGTAAAGCGCTGGGCAAACTGTTGGCGCTATATAAATCCTGTATAATAATAATGAATTCACACCACAATGCACAGCAGCTGGAGCGATTCACCGTTTCCGGTTGCACTAGGGGGCAGTGTGGTGAGTAATTCAGCACATCAAACAGCTCCCTTTTTTTTTGGTTTGTAGAAGCTTTATCTGAAATTTACAAAACATACACCTCATTCACTGCAAAGTCAGGCAGCACGATGCACTGCACAACATCGCAGTGCGATGCCATAAAATGCAGCATGTCTGCATTTTGGTGCAGTGCTAGGCAGCGTTGCAGTGTGAATGGTGCACAGGAAACACTTGTGTCCCTGCAGCGATTGACATTTTATCATACCAGTTGCAAACATATGGATCGCACATGTTCTATTTATATGTGTTTGCTGCTACCTCAAACTTCAGTAAGGTCTATGACCACTACTATTTAATTATTTCAGGTACTTATATAGCGCCGTCAATTTATGCAGCACTTTACATATATATTTTACATTCACATCAGTCCCTAACCCTCAAGGGGTGTACAATCTATGGTCCCTAACTCACATTCATACATACACATACTAGGGCCAATTTAGACAGAATCCAATTAACCTACTGGCATGTCTTTGGAGTGTGGGAGGAAGCCAGAGTACCCAGAGGAAACCCACGCAGGCACAGGGAGAACATGCAAACTCCAGGCAGGAGGTGCCGTGGCTGGGAATCGAACCAACGACCCTAGTACTGCCAGGTGGAAGTGCTAACCATTTAGCCACTGTGCTGCCTATACATTGGTTGAGGGACCTACCCTCTCCCAATGGCTGGTAGATCCTTCCCCTACTATTAGACTTTTTAACTTCTTTTCTCTATATGTCAATGTTGTTTCTGTGATTCCCAACCCCCTCATTAACCCCTGTATGACTGCGTAACAAATATAGGTGGTGTCCAAGAAGCGGGCTTTATTCATGGGTACTACATATACAGTGGGTATAGAAAAGAATCTACACACACACACACACACACACACACACACACACACACACACACACACACACACATTTTGTTGCTTTGCAGCCTGAAATAAAGACACAGTTTTTGCTCTATCCAAAAAATTTCAAAAACAGAATCACCGAGTTTCAAAAAGGATCACCTCTCTCCTAAAACATTACTTGTAAACGTAATCAGGTGTAACTAATGACCTTCTCAATGGCACACACAGCCATTTGACTTTCAACTGTGATCAGCTGTGGTCATTTTGATTAGCTCAGCATGAAAAGAGCTTTCCTGGAGCATATCAGTCCCCGGTAGTGCAACTGAAGCAAACAATCAACTATGGGTGGCAAGGCACTGTCAAAAGATCTCCTGGATAAAGTTGTAGACAAGCACAAGTCAGGAGATGGATACAAAAAAAATTCAAAGGCTTTATCAATGCCTAGAAGCACAGTGAAGTCTATTATTAAGAAATGGAAAGTATTTGGTACAACACAGACCCTGGATCAGAACATCACTCCAAACTGGATGAAAGAGCCAGGAGGAAACTGGTCAGAGAAGCTACCAAGAGACCTACAGCAACTCTGAAGCAGATGCAGGAATTTATGACAAAGGTGACAACAATATCACAAATTCTCCACAAGTGTGGCTTGTATGGGAGGGTTACAAGAAAAAAGCCACTCCGCAAGAAAGACTACATGTAGTCACAACTGAGCTTTGCCAAATGCACCTTGAGGATTCTGAGGCCACATGGAAAAAGGTGTTATGGTCAGATGAGACTAAAATTGAAATACTGATTTGAATATTTCAATAACTGAATTATTGGCCTCAACACTAAACAATATGTCTGGCAGAAATCCCATATAGCTCACCATCCAAATAACACCATTCCTACAGTAAAGCATACATGTGGCAATATCCTGTTATGGGGTGTTTCTCTGCAGAAAGGACTAGAACACTTGTCAGGATAGAAAGAAAAATGGATGGGGCAAATACTATAAAATTCTTGAGGACAATCTGCTGCCTTCTGCCAGAAAGTTGTCAATGGGAAGAAGGTTTACCTTCCAATATGATAATGACCCAAAGCACACAGCAAAAAATGACCACATAGTGGTTGAAGGAGAAAAAGGTGAATGTCGTTGAATGGCCTAGTCAGAGCCCACTAACCCAGGACCCTGCATTCACTATATCTGGTCTCCCACAGTATATACAACATGGAAGTGAAATTATTTTATTAAATATAAACTGCTAAATACCTTTTCTCATCAGCAATTAGTGACTTCTATCAGTGTCCAGCCAAGCACATGTTAAAGCTTGTAGGAGGAGTTTAAATTCTGCTCTAGGAGGATGCAGAACCCCTGACCTCTGTCTGGACATTGCTTATTGGCCCTGTGCTGATCACATGCACTCTCCCAAGAGAAAAAAAAAATATCTCTAGCAATTCACACCAAACTGAGGATGTGCAGAGTGACGATATATCTTATCAGGAGATACGAGGGGGACACTGGAAGAAGGGGAGGATCAGAGAAGTCAGGATCAAACAGCCTTTTCCACAATGCAGAGGATTAACCCCTTAGGTTCCACAGTGAGTATAACAAGCATGCTTTACTGCATATACAGACTGATTTTACTGTTGTGGGTTTAGTAGCACTTTAAACCCCACTGAAATTCTGTAAAATGATTTGAAGACTGCAGTCCGCAAATGGTCACCATCAAATTTAACTGAACATGAGCAGTTCTGCAAAGAAGAGTGGGCAAATATTGCAAAGTCTAGATGTGCAAAAGTTAGTAGAGACATATCCCAACAGACTAAAGGCTGTAAGTAAAGTAAAGCAAAAGGTGGTTCAACAAAATCCTGGTACAAGGGGGTGATCCTTTTTCCAACTCAATGATTCTGTTTTTGAATTTGCTTTTATTTTTTTCTGACGTGTTGGCGTTATATCTTTCACTTGGATGTTACAAGTTGCTAAATACAGCTGGATAAAACAATAAATGTGTCTGTGTTCATTTCAAGCAGCAAAACAACAAAATGTGATTATTTTAACCGCCTCCTGCCCGCCATATAGTGTAATGATGGGCGCAAGGCAGTTCTCTCGTTCTGGGAGGACGTCATATGATGTCGTCCCACTCTAACCGCGCATGCGCGGCTCCAGGGGCGTGCAGCGCGGCGATCGGTGGCGATCACATGTAAATAGAGAAATGCCGGTTATCGGCATTTCTCTCCTCACGAGCTGTCACACTGACAGCTCAAGAGGAGAGGAGAGCCGGTAATTGGCATTCCTCAGAGGGGACATGGGCACTGATCATCAGGGCACTGATGATCAGTGTGCCCTGATGATTAGTGTACCCCAGCAGTGCCACCTGTCAGTGTCCATCAATGCTGCCTGCCAGTGCCCATCAGTGCCTCATCAATGCCACATATCAGTGCCTACCAGTGCATATCAATGCCCCATATCAGTGCCCATCTGAGCTGCCTTTCAGTGCCACCTATCAGTGCCAGTCAGTGCCACCTATCAGTGCCAGTCAGTGCCACCTATAAATGCCCATCAGTGCTGCCTAACAGTGCCAGACATGAGTGCTGCCTCTCAGTGCCCATCAGTGATGCCTGTCAATGGCCATCAGTGCCACCTACTAGCGCCTCCTTATCAGTGCCCATCAATGCCACCTATCGGTGCCCATCAGTGCCCATCACTGCAGCCTCATTGCACACATCAGTGAAGGAGAAAAATCACTTATTTACAAAATGTTATAAGAAAAAAACTTTTTTTTTTCAAAATTTTTAGTTGTTTTTGGTTTGTTTAGCAAAAAATAAAAAACCCAGAGGTTATTAAATACCACCAAAAGAAAGCTCTGTCTCAAAAAAATGATAAAAATTTCATATGAGTACAGTGTTGCATGACCACGCAATTGTCATTCAAAGTGTGACAGCACTGAAAGCTGACCTGGGCAGGAAGGGGGTATAAGTGCCCTGTAGACTAGTGCTTAAAGGGGGTGATTCTTTTCTATACCGACTCTATGTATTCCTGTGTTTGGGAGTGCATGAGCAAGTGCACCTTCAGCACAATGTGATACATTGTATCTTTTCCACTAGTCTATACAAAAGAAACAATGTAAAGATAACACTAGATCAGAGCTGAAGCTTTAGTGGCAGTGTCCATTAATTTCAATGTTAAAGTCAGTGTGTTTAGGTAGATCAAAAAAAAACACACTATTGTTTACTATAGGTGCAAAGAACAAATAAAGCACGCAAATGTGGTATCGCTGTGATCATCAGAAGTAGGAGAATTTATTTAGCAGGTTCTTTGGTGGCGAGTCATAGTAATGGCATAAAAACATACAGCTAAATATTTTTAAAAAACTTACTTTTTTACTATTTGGGGTTAGATTTTTATACATAAAACAAAATCAAGAGATATCCATTAATATTTACAACCAAATGAAATCCAACCTCTCCTGAAAAAAAAAAAAAAAATAAAAAAAAATAAAAAAAAAAAAAATGGTATAATCCCCCTGGATACACTGAATCACAAGGCCTGCGGGCTAAATGCAGCCCACCAGGCCATTTCATGTGGCCCTTATGATTCTCCTGCAGCACCCTCCACCCTCTTCTCAACAGTGGGCAGCAGAGATCCTGCACTTCTCCTTGCAGAAGCTCATCTCTGCCCCCCACCCAGCTCCTGCACTTCTCTGCAGCCTCAGCACCCCCTCATCTCCACCTCCCCTGCTCTCCGCATTCAGCAGACTCCAACTCCAGCCCGACTCCAGACCCTGCAATTTCTGCTTCTCAGCCTAGCCCCCAGCTTCTCTCTGGCAGCAGCACAAGGTAAGGGGGGGTGCACTGTGATGTAGGGGATGTTGGGGGACTCTTGGCTTCAGATGGTGGTGGGGCTTTTGATATCTGATGTAAGTGGGGGCTGGACATGTAGTCCTACAGGTACAATTTGCCCTTTCAAGGCAACCATAATACTGATGCGGCCCGCAATTAAATTAATTAATTGTTGTGATGATATGTACAGTTATGCTAACACATGTCAAAGTTGCAAAATTGGGTTTGGGAGTTAGCCCTGGTTCACGCTGAATGTGACTTCACTTGAAGTACCGCAATTTCAAAGCCGCTGATAAGTGCGATTTGTACCTCCAATTTCACTGCGGCTTGCGACTTCATTTAAATGAAGTCAATGCAAGTTGCAATGAAATCAGAAAAAAGTAGTGCAGGAACTATTTTTGAAATTGCGCTGAAAAAGACAGTGCCATAGAAATACATTAGATGCAACTTCAGGAGTGATTTGGAAATCGCATATCGCACCTGAAGTCGCACCAGTGTGAACCAGGGCTTGGTTTGCATTGACCTTGGTCCTGAAGGGGTTAACAGAATACAGCTCCTTCAGCAAAAAAAGGTTTAGAAGACAAATAGGGTACACTTTGAAATCCCTAGCACAGGCTCACCCTGTGAGTTTTAATAGATGCAGCACACCCACACTTATATTCTTGTTTTTCTCTTTGATGTGTTAAGTGGCCTTTTCTACATGGGTTTATGATTTGCGCTCTGTATGTTTTACAAACAGGTGGCATTACCATCTCCTGGAATCGCTCGCTTTATTGTAAATTGGACTGTTCTGACCTCTGCAATGTAGAGTCGCTATGTTTTGTGTTCTGAAACACTTTTCAGTAAAATTCAATTGGAACCAAAAGTTTCCTCACGTACACAAAGCCTAAATAAAATGAACCAAAGCATTCAATTAAAAAAAAGTTAAAGTGTAACTAAAGGCAAACTTTTTTTTGGACAGAGTAGAAATGGAATAGGACACCTATTAGGATTTTATTGTTGTCTGTGCCCCTGTTATGGAGATTCACCCTCTACATTTGTCCTGTTTACCATTATCATTGAATGTGAAAGTAAAGGAAAATCCCAAATTTTGGGTTGTCCCCAGAAAAGTAATAGAGGGGAAATCGCCCAAACAGAACACTAGTTCTGGTGACTTGGGGGCCCACCCAATGGATTCCAATAACTTGCATGTATTTCCACTTACTTTCTGCTTTGGCTATGGGACAGGAAGTGAAGGGAAATCTCCCCAATGGGAAAAAAACTTTGACAGGGTAGAATGCTCCCTTACTCTATCCCAGGGGTCTCCAAACTTTCAGTACAAAGGGTTGTTTACTGTCCTTCAGACTGTGGCCAGTGGGAGTAACAAATGCCCCAACATTAGTGGACATAAGCAATGCACTTTCATTGGTGTTAATGGGAAGAATAGTGCCCCATAGATGGGGGCAGTGGGAGGAATAGTGCCCCATAGATGGGGGCAGTGGGAGGAATAGTGCCCCATAGATGGGGGCAGTGGGAGGAATAGTGCCCCATAGATGGGAGCAGTGGGAGGAATAGTGCCCCATAGATGGGGGCAGTGGGAGGAATAGTGCCCCATAGATGGGGGCAGTGGGAGGAATAGAGCCCCATAGATGGGGGCAGTGGGAGGAATAGAGCCCCATAGATGTTGGCAGTGGGAGGAATAGAGCCCCATAGATGTTGGCAGTGGGAGGAATAGTGCCCCATAGGATGGGGGCAGTGGGAGGAATAGTGCCCCATAGGATGGGAGCAGTGGGAGGAATAGTGCCCCATAGATGTTGGCAGTGGGAGGAATAGTGCCCCATAGATGGTGGCAGTGGGAGGAATAGTGCCCCATAGATGGTGGCAGTGGGAGGAATAGTGCCCCATAGATGGTGGCAGTGGGAGGAATAGTGCCCCATAGATGGTGGCAGTGGGAGGAATAGTGCCCCATAGATGAGGTCAGTTGGTGGAATAGTGCCCCATAGATGGGTTCAGTTGGTGGAATAGTGCCCCATAGATGGGGTCAGTGGGAGGAATAATGCCGCATTGATGGGGTCAGTGGGAGGAATAATGCCCCATAGATGGTGTCAGTGGGAGGAGTAGTGCCCCATAGAAGGGGCCAATTGGTGGAATAATGCCCCACAGATGGGGTCAGTTATTGGAATAGTAGTGCCCCATAGATGGGGTCAGTTGGTGGAATAGTGCCCCATAGATGGGGTCAGTTGGTGGAATAGCGCCCCATAGATGGGGTCAGTTGGTGGAATAGCGCCCCATAGATGGGGTCAGTTGGTGGAATAGCGCCCCATAGATGGGGTCAGTTGGTGGAATAGCGCCCCATAGATGGGGTCAGTTGGTGGAATAGCGCCCCATAGATGGGGTCAGTTGGTGGAATAGCGCCCCATAGATGGGGTCAGTTGGTGGAATAGCGCCCCATAGATGGGGTCAGTTGGTGGAATGGTGCCCCAAGAGCCAGGTAAAGGCAAGCCAAGGGCCAAATCCGGCCCCTGGGCCATAGTTTGGAGACCACTGCTCTATCCAAAAGGAAACAAAAGTTTTGCCTATAGTCCTATTTTAAGGCAATATACCTATGTTAGGGTATATGTAAACGTGTTTTTGACCATGGCTTTGTTCTACAATGGCTCCCCTAAATGCTGAAGCAAAGCCACAGTACATCTATCACCCCATAGAAAGCAATTGCCAGCACAAGGGGGAGTATACAGAGGAACCACTTTGTTGACTGACAGATAAAAAAAAAAAAAATAAACAAAAAAAAAAAAAAAAACGGCAACATTCTCAAAAAAGTGAATCCTGCCAAAGGGATTTTTCTAATAAATCGCACTGCGAGGTCTGTCCAGAAAGTATCTAGCCATGTAATGTGAAAAGTACATTTAGGCCTCATGCACACTGGATGTTTCTAAGTCTCTCATAAACATCTTCCTATCAGCGGCATTTTGGCATAAAAAACACTTGACACCAGTGTTAACCGCGTTTAGCCGCATCAAGCGTTTGGCCGTTAATTCAATTCAATGGCCAGAATAATTATTTAATCAGGCCACTGAAATGAATTAACCCGCCCAGCGTTAACACGTGTTTAAGCATGTTTACAAGCATCTAGCTTTTTTTTTTTCTGCCAAAACTCAGCTGCTCCTGGGTGAACTAGCAGTGTTTTACCTCTGACTCCAAACTCCTCTAAAAGCCTATCTGTGCGTGGACACGTCAGATAACATGCAGGGGTGTTTAGAGGAAGAAAAAAAAACAAAATGCCAGACGCCCCTAGGAGCAGCTGAAAAATGTACGTGGTTATACCGGGGTTATGGCTGCAGCTGTCAGGCATAACCCTGGTATTGTTTTTAGAGCTGGTGCTGCTCTACGGTGTAAAAGGGATCCTAGGGGCTAATCAGCTACTGGATTACTTTTACAGGTGGTGGAAAGGGTTGTCCCCTCCCTCCCGCCGATGCCTATGGAGCCATACCCCATGCATGTACAGTATTAATTATTCACCGACACAAGCGCAGTATCTTTTGGCCACACGTGTGGAATTAATTTTTGCAATGTGCGGGATGATCATTCCTGTACATGTGCAACATTGGCATTAACATGGCAGCGAGATCCCGTGCATGCGTGATGGTAGCCCTGAAGACCAGTCACTATTGCTGGCATTACTGCACATGAGTTAGGGTTCATGTACACTGCAGCTGATAAACTCACTTTTAGGGGCTGTTCAGCGTTTTTTTCAGCAGCCCCTGAACTCTCCCTAATGTTTTGCATTCAGGAGTAGATTTTATCAGCGTTTCAAATGCCAAATGCTTGTAAATGCGGCTAACCGCGTTTATAAGTGTTTGAAATTTTTTTTTAACTCTTCCATTTCCAGATGCTGTCCAGAGCCTTTTTTCATCATGAAAAATGCATGCAAAGCATTTTCTCGGTACTCAAATGGACCTGGTACACCATACTTTGAGGTTTCGCATGAAAGAAAATATGTTAGACACTACTGCAATAATTTCTGCACAGAAATGAGCTGGAACACATCCAAACACCACAAAAAAAAAAAAAAAAAAAAAAAAAAAAAAAAAAAAAAAAAAAAAACACAACACCACACAGCTAACCTCAACAAATACTGCTCTCTGCTTCTGCTCTCTCCATTTCTCTCAAAATGTCTGAAATAGTTCATTTTTGACTGTTTTTCAGTGCATTCTGGGCATTTTGGAAGGTCTCCGGAGGCTATCTTTAAAAAAACGCTTCTAAAACGCAAATGCTCATAAATGCGGTATGCAAACGCGGCTAAACAGACATTTTTTAACCTATGTTCTCCGGCTGTCAGTTTCCACCATTCAGAAGTGTCCTGTGTACCTGGAGCCTTACTCGTCACCTCATCTATATTTCTCACCTGGGACGCGTTATAGACTGGTAAATTATCAAAGCCCCCCCCCCATTCCCTCTGCGCAGGTGCAGTGCAAATTTCTTGTGCCCCCGTTTGTGCCCAACCACATGATGTAAACAGACTGGAGACTGGCAGATTAACATGCTGAGCTCCACTCCGGTGATGAAGCCAAGGATGGGCAGCCACTGTAGGGGAAGGTCAGCCAGGAATCTTCTCCTTTGAGGAAGGAAGCAGGAGGAGCCGTGAGGTGACCAGTACCTGTACTTGCACTGTGCCACAGCTCTTTTCCCCCCATGCAGTACCATTGCTCCACTGGGGTCAATTCACTCAAGGAACCAATTCACTGGGGTCAATTCAACCCATATGAAATGGTTAGGTTTTTTTACACAAATAGAGCTTTCTTTTGGTGGTATTTACTTGCCATTGTGAGTTTTATTTTTTGCGCTATAAAAAAAAAAAAAGAGCAAAAATTGTGAAAAAAAAAAAAATGCTTTGTTTCTTATAAAATTCTGCAAACAGGTCATTTTTCTCCTTCACTGATGTGCGTTGATGAGGCTACACTGATGAGCAGCACTGATGGGCACGGATAGGCAGCACTGATGTGCACTGATAGGAGGCACTGATGGGCGGCATTGATGATGCTGCACTGATGGGCACAGGTGGGCGGCACTGATGGGCACGCAGGGGGGAGTATCCTGGAATGACGTTCCACAATGTCATTGATTACACAACTGCACTGGAGCCGTTCTTTGGCTATAGCGTGGTTGGGAAGTGGTTAAAAAAAGAACAAACACATTGGTTATTTATCACCTGGCAGTAGACAGTCGGTATTTTAGCAATGTACAAAATAACAATTTCAGGAACTCTGCACTGGCCTGTAAGTTGAAGTATACAATGTATCAGTGTGGAAATGTTCTGCCCTGAGCTCAGGATAGAAAATAAATTGTAACATTTCACCAGAGGGAGATGGTTGAGGGAATTAAAGCACACTAGAATGTTGCAAGTGGTTGTAAAGGTTCAAGGTTTGTTTTACCTTTGTGCATTCTATACCTGAAGGGAAAAAACCTTTTGTGTGCAGCAGCGCCCCCTAATACTTACCTGCGCCCCATCTCGATCCAGCGATGTGCACGACAGTCTCGGCTCTCAGGAAACTCTTCCTCCTCCTGGCTGAGAAAGCAGCAAGAGCCATTGGCTACCGCAGCTGTCAATCACAGCCAGTGAGCCAAAGAGGAGAGAGAGGGCGTAACACTGAGTTGTGGCTCTGTGTGTGAATGGACATGCAGAGCAGCGGCTCGGGAGCTAGCCTGTTTGGGTGCCCCCATAGCACGTTTCTTGCTCTGAGGGTATTCGGCAGGATGGAGGGGTCAGAAGAGCCAGCGGGAGACCCAACAAGAGGAGGATGTGGGCTGCTCTGTACAAAACCACTGCACAGAGCAGGTAAGTATAACATGTTTGCTTTTTTAAATCATTTCCTTTAATATCACTTTCATAATAATTCTGTGTGCATTTTCTTCCTTTGGTGCAGTGGTAACATATAAAAAAAAGAAAATGTGAAAAAAACAAATGCCAAAAATAACACGAAATTGAAGTGCTAACTATCGTAGAACAAATATTTAATGCATTCCATAAATAAAGCATTTTTTAGTGAATGGACTTCTTTTTAGATAAACACCACATGCACTTCTGCATTCTCCTCCACGCCACTGGCGTGCACTTCTGCTCTCTTCACCACGCCACCAGCATGCAATTCTGCACTCTCCACCAGCACACAAGTCTTTACCTTCTGCCACTGTATTAGCATGTCTCTACTCTGCCACAGAACCAGGCACATGCTTCTTCACTCTCTGCCACTGACTCCATGGGTACCTTTACATCTCCGCCACTGCACTACTGTGCATGTCTCTACTCTGCCGTGGATCCAGGCACATGCTTCTTCACTCTCTGCCACTGACTCCATGGGCACCTTTACATCTCCACTACTGTGCATGTCTTTACTCTGCCATGGATCCAGGCACATGCCTGGATCACTCTCTGCCACTGTGACTCCATGGGCACCTTTACATCTCCACCACTGCACTACTGTGCATGTCTCTACTCTCCGCCAATGAAATGATGCACATCACTTTATTCTCCACCACTGCACCAATCTACACTTCAGCCTCTGCCTACACATCCACCACTACACGAATGTGCACAGGACCCCTCTCACCTACCGTAATGACGCCACAGCACCATTCTCCTTCATAAGACCAGCACACGTGTTCGCTCTGCTCTCCACTACTATTCCAACACATGTCCTATGTTCAATGATCCGTCACACATGTACTCACTCTGCTCTCCGCCACTGCCCCAACACATGTCCCATGTTCAATGATCCGCCACACATGTACTCACTCTGCTCTCTGCCACTATTCCAACACATGTCCTATGTTCAATGATCCGACACTTGTACTGACTCTCCCCCATTGGGTGCCCCAACACATGTCCCATGTTCAATGATCCGACACACATGTACTCGCTCTCCTCCATTGGGTGCCCCAACACATGTCCCATGTTCAATGATTCGACACATGTACTCGCTCTCCAGTGCCCCAACACATGTCCCATGTTCAATGATCCAACACACACGTACTCGCTCTCCTCTCTCCCATTGGGTGCCCCAACACATATCCCACATTCAATGATCCGACACATGTACTCGCTCTCCTCCATTGGGTGCCACAACACACGTCCCACGTTCAATGATCCGACACATGTACTCGCTCTCCTCCATTGGGTGCCACAACACACGTCCCACGTTCAATGATCCGACACATGTACTCGCTCTCTTCCATTGGGTGCCACAACACACGTTCCACGTTCAGTGATCCGACACATGTTCTCGCTCTCCCCCATTGGGTTCCCCAACACACGTCCCACGTTCAGTGATCCGATACATGTACTCGCTCTCCTCCATTGGGTGCCCCAACACACGTCCCATGTTCAGTGATCCGACACATGTACTCGCTCTCCCCCATTGGGTTCCCCAACACACGTCCCACGTTCAATGATCCGACACATGTACTCGCTCTCCTCCATTGGGTGCCACAACACATGTCCCATGTTCAATGATCCGACACATGTACTCGCTCTCCCCCATTGGGTGCCACAACACATGTCCAATGATCCGACACATGTACTCGCTCTCCCCCATTGGGTTCCCCAACACACGTCCCACGTTCAATGATCCGACACATGTTCTCGCTCTCCTCCATTGGGTTCCCCAACACACGTCCCACGTTCAATGATCCGACACATGTACTCGCTCTCCCCCATTGGGTGCCACAACACACGTCCCACGTTCAATGATCCGACACATGTTCTCGCTCTCCCCCATTGGGTTCCCCAACACATGTCCCACATTCAATGATCCGACACATGTACTCGCTCTCCTCCATTGGGTGCCCCAACACATGTCCCATGTTCAATGATCCCACATGCTTTTACTAGCTGAAAAGAAGAATCTCAGACTGATGTGAAAAAGAGGCACAAGGAGCAAACAGCAGTAACAATCAGTACTCCGTGCAGAGTACAAAACGACCTTTACCATAGCAACCAGTCTAGTGTTGGTGAGAGGAATGTCACCTCCATCTTCCGGAGCGGAGTACACAGGTCACTGGCCCCGACCCCCACTGATGGTCCATACACCAGGCCGGCAGGATGCGGTCCTCTCCTGGGCTCCCCGGGCAGTCTGCCACACATCATAGCCCACACGTCACCTCCCCTCTCCCACGAATCAGAGCGCAGACTCCTCAGGAGAACTTTGCCAGCGTTGTCACTGTGCCCCACACTCACCCAGTTCTGCAGCTTCCCTGTCAGCTTCACCTTCTTGTTCCTGCTCTCTGAGATCTCCATGGTGGCTCCCCGGGAAGGTGATCGCCGTCCTCGCACTCTGGATTGGATGTATGCGGGAGAGATGAATGAGATGCCCGGGGAGAAGGGGAGTGTCCGCACAGAGCCGCCCCCACAGCCGTACAGGAGCAGAGGAGGAGGCAGAGCGCATGCGCCGAGGCTCGGAAGTGAAGTAAAGCTGAGCTCGGTCGGGTTACAGTCAGCTGCAGGAAGTGATGAGCTGTGACTGGAGGAGAGGGGGACACGTCAGCTCTGCCTCTCCACACGTCTTCAAGCGATTTTGGAGTAGAATTGCACGTTTTTGCAGCTTTTGTAAGATTTTTTTCATCAGCGTTTAGGAGCAGAAAAAAATGTTTTGGGAGGGGTTTCCCAGCAGAAGAAAATGCTGAACACTCTTAAACGCGCCTAATGGCATTTCCGGCTTTTTTTTCTTCATGTACTAGTAGGCTTCATGCACACCAGCTTTTTTTTTTTTCCAACCACTTGCCTACTGGGCGCTTTTACCCCTTTCATGCCCGACCAAATTTCAGCTTTCAGCGCTCTCCTACTTTGACAATTGCGCGATCATGCAACACTGTACCCAAACTAAATTTTTATCATTTGAGACAAAGAGAGCTTTCTTTTGGTGGTATTTGATCACCACTGAGCATTTAAGAGTTTAACTAAAAAAGACCAAAACGTTTGAAAGAAAAAAAAAAAAGATTTTCTTAGTTTCTGTTATAAAGTTTTGTAAATAAGTAATTTTTCTCTTTCACTGATGGGCAATGACAGGCTGCGCTGATGAGGAGTCACTGATGGGCAATGATAGGCTGCACCGATGAGGAGTCACTGACGGGCAATGACAGGCTGCGCTGATGAGGAGTCACTGATGGGCAATGATAGGCTGCGCTGATGAGGAGTCACTGATGGGCAATGATAGGCTGCACTGATGAGGAGTCACTGGTGGGCAATGACAGGCTGCGCTGATGAGGAGTCACTGATGGGCAATGATAGGCTGCACTGATGAGGAGTCACTGGTGGGCAATGATAGGCTGCGCCGATGAGGAGTCACTGATAAGCAATGATAGGCTGCACCGATGAGGAGTCACTGGTGGGCAATGATAGGCTGCGCCGATGAGGAGTCACTGGTGGGCAATGATAGGCTGCGCCGATGAGGAGTCACTGACGGGCAATGATAGGCTGCGCCGATGAGGAGTCACTGACGGGCAATGATAGGCTGCGCTGATGAGGAGTCACTGACGGGCAATGATAGGCTGCGCCGATGAGGAGTCACTGACGGGCAATGACAGGCTGCGCCGATGAGGAGTCACTGACGGGCAATGACAGGCTGCGCCGATGAGGAGTCACTGATGGGCAATGACAGGCTGCGCCGATGAGGAGTCACTGATGGGCACTGATAGGCTGCGCTGATGAGGAGTCACTGATGGGCTGCGCTGATGAGGAGTCACTGATGGGCAATGATAGGCTGTACTGATGAGGAGACACTAATGGGCAATGATAGGCTCCACTGATGAGGAGTCACTGATGGGCAATGATAGGCTGCACTGATGAGTCACTGATAGGCTGCACTGATGAGAAGTTGCTGATGGATACCAATAGGCTGCACTGATTCAACTGATAGACACTATTGGCTGCACTGATGGGGCTACACTGATCACCAGGACACTGATGATCAGTATAGATGTTCCCCTGCGAAATGCAGCTTACCAGCTCTCCTCTCCTCACTCACTATCAGCAATTGGAGAGGACTGCTGATAAAAAGCTTTTTCTATTTACCTGGTGATCATCAGTGATTGGACACAGCTGGTCAAATGGTAAAAGTAGCTGTGATTGGGCCGTTCCTTTGTCATGTGATCAGCTGTGTCCGAAGGACACAGCTGGGGGTGCGGTTCTGGGAGGACATCTATGGACACCCTCCTAGAACTAGCCAACTGCACTGTAGCCATCTTTTGGCTATAGCACAGTCGGGAAATGGTTAAAGTGTTACTAAACCCACAACAGTAAAATCAGTCTGTATATGCAGTAAAGCATGTTATACTCGCTGTGGAACCTAAGGGGTTACTCCTCTGCATTGTGTAAAAAGGCTGTTTGATCCTGTTTTCTCTGATCCTCCCCTTCTTCCAAAGTCTCCAATCCATCTCCCGATAGAACACAGACTCAGAGACACTGCACATGCTCAGTGTGGTGTGTACTGCCAGTTTTTTCTTTTTCTTGGGAGGGTGCATGTGATCAGCACAGGGCTAATCAGCTAAAAAAAACTCCTGTAGAAACCCACTAGACCTGGGGGTTTTTTCCAGTCAAAAAACATTGATTATAGTCTATGTGTGCATGGACACATAGGATAACATGCTGGGGAGTTTACTGGCTGTAGAAAAAAAACACCAAAAGCAGCCGCTGTAAAAACGTCCAGTGTGCACAAGGATTACAGCTCAAACACTGGTAATGGCATTTTTAGGAGCATTTGTATTTTATTAGCATTTTTACGGTACCTGTAGGGGGGGGATAAAAAGCTAGAAAAAAAAAAACATTTTAGTTTAGCATTTTTTTTTCTGCTGGAAAAAAGCAGCAAAAAAACTCTACAAAAACAATCTTCTTTCTGCCCTTAGATGCTGAAGCACGAAAAATGCTAATAGCCTAAAGGAGTGTGAATGGACACAGGATAACACTAGCTTCTAGGAGCAGAAAAAAAATATGCTGATGATAGCTTCTAGGAGCTTAACCCCTTCACGCCTAAGGGTAAAACAAATCTTAACTCCTAACAACAATTTTGCAACTTTGACACGTTTTAGTAAACTGTACATATAGTCACAACTACTTTGTACATTCAGGTAGAATATACCTTGGGGTTTTTTTAACCACTTGCCTACCAGGCACTTATACCCCCTTATTTACCAGGCCAATTTTCAGCTGTCAGCGCTGCTGCACTTTGATTGACAATTGTGCGGTCATGCAACATTGTACCCATATAAAATGTTGATCTTTTTTTCTCACAAATAGAGCTTTCTTTTGGTGGTATATAATCGCCACTGGGCGCTTTACTTTTTGCGCTATAAATAAAAAAAGTGCAAAAAATTTGAAAAAAAAAAAAGTTTCTTTGTTTTATTATAAAATTTTTCAAACAGGTAATTTTTCTCCTTCACTGATGTGCGTTGATGAGGCGGCACTGATGGGCACTGATAGGCAGCACTAAAGGGCACTGATAGGCAGCACTAATGAGGTGGCACGGATAGGCGGCACTGATAGACAGCACTAATGAGGTGTCACGGATAGGCGGCACTAATATGCAGCACTGATAGGCGGCACTGATAGGTGACACTGATGATGGGTACTGATAGACGGCACTGACTGGCATCACTGCTGGGCACTGACTGGCGGCACTGACTGGCACAACCGGTGGGCACTGACTGGTGGCACTGACTGGCAGCACTGCTGGGCTGCACTGGTGGGCAGCACTGGTGGGTGGGCACAGGTGGGTGGCACTGGTGGGCACAGGTGGGTGGCACTTCTGGGCACAGGTTTGTGACACTGCAGAGTGGCACAGGTGGGTGCACTGCTGGGCACAGGTGGGTGATCTGCTGGGCACAGGTGGGCGGAGCTACTGGGCGCACTGCTGGGCACAGGTGGGCGGAACTTGCGGGTGGCACTGCTGGGCACCGATCATCGGCACTGATCATCAGTGCCCTGATAATCGGTGCCGATCCTCGCTCTGACAACTGCCGGTTCTCGGCAGTACTTTCCTCACGATCTGACAGCGTGAGGAAAGTGCAGCCGAGAACCGGCACTTGCATTTCCCTCCGCGGTGTCCAATGGACACCGCTGATCACGTGGTAAAAGGCCGCTGTGATTGGCCTTTTACCACATCACGTGATCAGCTGTGTCCGTAGGACACAGCGATCACGGAGATCGCCGGGTGCACGCCCCCTGGGGCGCGCAGGAGAGCGCGTTCTGGGGGGATGTCATATGACATCCACTCAGAACTGGCCGGCCGCAGTGCAGCCGTCATTCGGCTATCTGCAGTCGGCAACTAGTTAAAACAAATTGGGATTTTATTTGGTGGTAAATGGTAATGGATATCTCCTGATTTTTTTTTATTTATTTATTTTTTTTTATATAGCAAAGAAAAACTTAAATAGTAAAAAAAACCCACACATTTATATTAATTTAGTTTTATATTTCTTCCTATTACCATAACCAACCACCAAAAACCAACTAAAAATAATTTCTCCAGCTCTTGACGATCACAGCAATATCACATATGTGTATGTTAGTTATTGTTTGTACCCATAGTACAGCCCAGAAACAATAGTGCGCATGTTGCTCTTTTTTTTTTTTTTTTTTTATCCTGCCACTAACTAGCAGGATAAAAAAAAACTTTAATATACTAAATTAAAAATGATACAAATTTAAAAATTAAATAAAAAAAAATGCTGACAAAAAAAAAACTCTTGACCCTGACCCAAACACTAACCTAGATCAAACCTTTGATCTTGGTATTTTTATTTATTTTATTACTATTATTTTTATACAAACACTTTTTTTCTATCTGAAAGGACAGAGAGAGATACAATGCATCTCTCTCCTTCATTCAGAGAGAGAAAATGGGGGGAGGGCTTCACAGTGATTTATCATTGTGATATCCAATCAGAGGCTTTCACAGCGATCATGTGACCCAGAATCGGGTCATGCTCAAAAAACACGTTGCACCTTTCAGGCTCCATTCACATTTGGGTGTTTTGTATCATGGGCAGGATTGCGGCGATTCTGCCCGCAATACCAAAAATGACAAATTGCATCACGCGTGTTCAGGTGCCATTCATTTTCAATAGCAACTAAAACATGGTGAGATTCTTGTACCCAAAATGAAGCTCCTGCTCCTTTTATGGCCACAAGCTTTGCATGATGCGCTTTTCCATGATTGTAGAGTGATTTATCACAGCAGAACCTCACCGGGTTTTAGATGCCATTGAAAGTGAATGCCACCTGAACACACATGATGTAATTTGTCATTTTTGCACAGTGTTTGGGGATCGCAGGCACAATCATGGTGATTCTGCTCACGGTACAAAACACCCAAATGTGAACTGCACCTCGGGCATTTCCATTGAAGTCTATGGGGATAAAACCGCTCAATTCTGCCTGAAAAGTAGCTCATGTACAGTACTTTGAGCTACAAAATACTGAAGTGTGAACGGGGCCTAATAACTTACTAAGGGCCTCATGCACAAAGGATGTCAAAAACGCCACTTTTACATGTTTGATTTTTTTTCTGCCTCTAAATGCCCCTGTATGTTAGCCTACGAGTCCAGCAACACATATGCATTTAGAGAAACGCACCAAAGCCAAATGGACATTGAGGCTAATGCTATGCACAATTATGCATTCATGCGCTCTAATGGCCAGAATAAGTTACTATTATGGCTAATAGAATGTTTTAACGCTGAATGCACATTCAAATCACGACTTTAGGCGCATTTTTTAGCTGCGTTATTCCTCCACTGGAGCAAAGGCATCCAGGGGTAGAAAACAATCATTCTGTGTGCATGCGGCATTATAAAGCAAGGACTCTGACATTCAGCACACATTCCTGGTTCAGTTTTTTGTTTGAGTGATAGCAATTGATTCATCTCTGGTGGAAGTGACATGTCTGCTTAGGGCCACATTCACCCTGGCAATAAGGGCCGGTGCTAATAGAGATTTTTGCTGCAGCTCTCAGCAGCCACCGCTGAAGCGATTTGTGGCTTTCTGCACAGCTAGTGACTACGTTGATCTCTGCTGGACACACACAAAATGATTAGCTGAACGGGGCCGGAAGCTGCACCTACCTGCTGAGAGCTGCAGCAGGAACTGCTGCTACAATTTGCACAGGCACTTGTCACCAGTGTTAATGTAGCCTTAGGCCTCATGCAAACAGGTGGTTTAGCCCATGCAGCATGAACAATTTCATTGTCCAGGAGATAGTTGCTACATACATCTCAATGCTCACTGGGGGGAGCAGGTACCTGATTTTGACAGGTACCCGCTCCCACTTCCAGCTGAGTTTGCTGCGGCAAACTGAAACGGAAGTTCGGTACCCCCCACAGCCCTCTGGGACACTTCCAAGGTCCGAGAGGACTGCAGTCCATTCACAAAGCACCTCACGCATACACAGTAGGCGGTGGAGCCGTAAGGCTTCCCTGCCAGTTTCCCTTAGTCAAGATAGTGGTGCCAACACCCAACACGGGGTCCTCAGGGTGAGGACACCGCTGGATGCCTCAACAGGTTAAGTGCCCTCCTATTAAAAGTCAGCAGCCACAGTATTTGTAGCTGCTGACTTTTAATATTTTTGGGGGAGATTGCTGGGGCTGGAACTCTGCTTTAAAGTGGAGTTCCACTCAAAATTGGAACTTCCGGTTTAATGCTTTGTCCCCCGCCCCCCATTAAGGATTGGCACCTTGGGGAGCGGGTACCCAAATTTGACAGGTACCCGCTCCCACTTCCACTGCAAACGCCTAGGCGCTCGGAAGCAGAAGTTGTCCTACCCCCTCCCTCCCCGTAGTCTTCTGGGATACGTGACAGGTGCCAGAAGACTATGGGGCCATTCAAAAATGCAGTGCTTCTTGTGCATGCGCAGTGGGCACCCGGCTGTGAAGCTGCAAGCTGTCACAGTCGGGTGCCCACTCTAAAGATGCCGGCGCCAGGGAGAGAAGACAGCCGGTGAAACTAGTGGTGGTGAGGACACTGAGGGACAGGTAAGTGGCTGTATTTTAAAAGTCAGCAGCTACAGTTTTTGTAGCTGCTGACATTTTTTCTTTTCAGCTGGAACTCCGCTTTACGGAGATAACGTAGATTATCTCATTACAATGACACCTGAAAGTGGGATATATTAGGCAACAAGTGAACATGCTGGCCATGAAATTTATGTATTAAAAGCAGAAAAATGAGCAAGTGTAGGGATATCAGACATTTTCAAGGGCCAAATTGTAATGACCAGATAGCTGGGTCAGAGCAACTCCAAAACTGTAGCTCTTGTGCGATGATCCTGGGCTGCAGTCAGGACCTAAAAAAAAGTGGTCCCAGTGAACTTGGGAGACCAAGGCTCATTGCTGCACATGGGAGCGAAGGCTGGCCCGTGAAGTTCAATCCAATGGAAAAGCTACTGTAGTTCAAATTGTTAAAAAAGTTAATGCTGGTTCTGATAAAAAGAGGTCAGAACACACAGCACATCTGTTTGTTGTGTATGGGCTGCATAGTCACAAGACCAGTGAGGGTGCCCATGCTTAACCATGTCCACAACCAAAAGTGTCTACAATGGGCACCTGAGTATCAGAAGTGACCACAGAGCAATGAAAGAAGGTGGCCTTGTCTGAGGAATCCCATTTTCTTTTACATCTTGTGGATGGCCGGCTGCGTGTGCCGCTTACCTGGGGAAGAGATGGCACCAGGAAGAAGGCAAGCCAGCAGAGGCAGTGAACTGCTACCGATACCACAGCATACCTGCAGAGGTCTGGTGGAGTCTATACCTCAACGGCTCACAGCTGTTTTGGTAGCAAAAGGGGGACCTATTCAATATTAGGTGGGTTTTTATAACGTTATGGCTGATTGGTGTGTGTCTGTGTACATATATGGCCTTGTATGTAAGTATCACTATGAATATAGTCTAGCTAATGCATATTTCAGCCTGTCATTGATGTGGACAGGCTGTAGTTGTGCCTGCCATGTGCCAACATACACCTGCTTTGTACAAAATATAGTCCATATACGCAGTCAACAGTGGGAATCTGATTCTTTCCAGCGAAAAAACTATCCTCATGCACACAATGTGTTTAAAAACCCAGCCATAGTGCAGCTTGTATAGATTAGTGGCTGGCTCCACCACTGTACACATGTAACCACTCATCTGAGCACTAACATGTAACAAGGGACTCGGCTGGACCTGGACCCAGGGTATTAATGTGAGGAAGAACAAAAAAGAAAAAAGAAGCGCACCAACCTTGCGCATTACCTCAGTAACCAAAATTTATTAAATAAAAGAATGGTACTCACAAACAGCGAATAAAAACAGGCATGTCTGTCCTCAAAGGGACTTTAAAGGCAAGATGCAAATGCGAATCCCATCATGGAGGAAGCCACTCAGTACAGCTGACGCGTTTCGAAGGACAAGCCTTCTTCCTCAGAGCTTTTTTCCTTTTTTCTTTTTTGTTCTTCCTCACAGTTCTGTTTGGGCTTCCCCAGCCTTGGTGTGGAGCTGCACGACCTTAACTATTTCGGTGGTCCCCTCCTTGCTTTTTTGGAGTCTGATTCCATCTACTTACCACCAGTCTGGGTCCCGGAGCGCAGGAGATATCGCATTTGGCCCAGGGTATTAATGATCACAGATAATCATCCAGTTTGGATACAGAGAGGCTGCACCTCCTCCGCAGGAACACACATTAAAAAAAAAGAAAAAAAACACCAGACGGATTCCAACCTTTCCACACTCAACTCAAAATAGAAAAAAAAATATGGTTTTAGATACTTTAAGGGCTTTTTCACACTTGTGGTAGTCCTTGCCACACCTCTGAAAAGGGCTATCCTATTCATTCTTCCAAGAGCCGGTCGCCTGGCCAAACTGAGCAATTGGAAAAGAAGGGCATTAGTAAGAGGTGACCAAGAACCCAAAGGCAGCTCTGACTGAGTTCCAGAGATCCTGTGTGGAGAGCTTTTTTGCAAGTTCTAAGCTGGCTTTAATGCGTTTTGCACCGAAGAGAGGCTTCCATCTAGCTATTCTGCCGTAAAGCCCAGATCGATGGAGGGCTGCAGTGATGGATGTCCTTCTGGAACTTTGTCCCATCTCCACACAGGATCTCTGGAGATCAGTCAGAATGACCATTGGGTTCTTGGTCACCTCTCTTAGTAAGGCCCTTCTCCCCCAATTGCTCTGTTTGGCCAGGCAACCAGCTCTTGGAAGAGGACCTGGTTGTAACAAACTTCATCCACTTGAGAAATATGGCGCTCTTGGGAACCTTCAGTGCAGCAGAAATTTCTTGTAGCCTTCTCCAGATCTGTGCTTCGCAATAATCCTGTCTCTGAGCTCTGCCGGCAGTTCCTTTGTTTTCATGGCTTCTTCCTTTTTTTTTTTTCTCATACAGTATGCATTCTGAGCTGTGAGGCCTTTTATATAGGGGTGTGTGCCTTTCCAAATCATGTCCAATCAATTGAATTTACCACAGGTGGACTCCAATCAAGGTGTAGAAACATCTCGGCAACGGTCAAGAGAAATGGGAGGCTAAATTTCAAGTGTTATTGCAAAGGGACTGAATACTTATGCCAATATGATATTTCAGTTTTTTATTAAATTTATAGACATTTCTAAAATTCTGTTGTCATTTTGTCATTATGGGGTACTGAGTGTAGATTAATGGGAAACAAATTAAGTTAAACAACTTTAGTATCAGGCTGCAACAGAACAAAACTGAAAAAGTGAAGGGGGTCTGAATGCATTGCATATGATGTGTTGGGGGCTGGCAGGACCTAGGCAACAATGATGTCTTCCTACTTCAAGCAAGATCCATTGGAATGTCCAGTAGTTTGAAATCTTGTTGAGAAGTTGATCCTTCGCTGTGTTGCAGAATCTTCTTGTGAAATGTGGAGTATTCAGCATTCCCTGGGATCTCGTCAGCAGAATGGTGATGTCACCCCAAACACTATGGCAACTGAAGGAAAGGTTTTCTCATTTATTTCCCCACAGGATTTTTTAAAAGTGGTACCAAAGGCAGAAAAAAATGACATATTTGATGCAGTCTGTCACTAGCACTAACAAAGTAGACTGTTTTCTGAGTCCCTCCAGTACCATTTTTTTTTCTCAGTTGATCCTTTAGTTATTTTTCAACTTCCTTTGACAGACCAAGCAGTGCAGAAAAAGTGGCAGTTAGAGGGCTGAAACAAACAATTTAAAGAAAGTGTAACACTTACCTTTGTTTCAGTGTTCCAATGCCTGTGAGCTCCTACAGAAGACTGTGAGCAGGCGGCCAGATTTATTTTATTGCAGAAGAGAAACTGCATGTATCTTCTGCAATAAAGAGCCTGTCTGCTTGCAGTGGTTTTTTTATATTAGAATTTAGTTCTGCTTTAACCCTCTGTTCACATCAAGCCCGACTTTGAAATCATGCGACTTACAGTGAAGTGCATGTACTACTTTTGAAATCGGTTCAGCTCCAACCAAGTCGGAACCTCATCGATATGACCGTTTCAGTTGTGGACAATAAGGTGCGACTTGGCATGCAAGTTTAAAGTCGCAGGTCATGCAAATCGCATGCCAATTCACAACCAGTGTGAATCAGGGCTAAAGGCTGCATTCACTTGTTCTAAAAAATAGCCTATGCAGTCAAGCAGCCCCAGTGGGTATTAAACTGCACAGCTTTGTAAAATATTA
This sequence comes from Staurois parvus, assembly GCF_062004578.1. NCBI lineage: Eukaryota > Metazoa > Chordata > Amphibia > Anura > Ranidae > Staurois > Staurois parvus. The sequence goes on along the minus strand of NW_028318040.1, from coordinate 6,250 downwards.
ATTTGTTCCATTGTCATACTTGTAGACTATTAGGCTCCCTTGAAGCCTGGCCGTAAAACTTCCATTTAGTAACACCCATGTCCTGCCTTGTTGCTATGCTGTGAAAACCGTTGGTTTTCACTTCTGTAATGCTAAGAGTGAATGTTCAATGGTTTTCATAGCATAGCAACAAGACTAGACATGGGGAGCACTAATTATGCTACTGGGGCTTGCTAATGTTTCAAACAGCAAGGGTTAACCTCTACATCTACAGTATACTATAAAAAAGAAGAGAATACATCCCAAGGTAGGTAGGTTAGCTGCACTTTTGAAGCGGTTGAGTTGCCTGTCTCTTCTACTCTTCATAGGTGCTTGAAGGGAAGAATATTATTGAATATTGGTGTTTTGTGTTCTTGCTGTATTTACTGTTCAGCACTTTCACTGTAATAATGGCACTTGGTCTATAATGAGCTGATGTTCTATTATAGTTCCACAAGATGGCAGTAATAGCATACAGAGGTCCCTGAACTGTAAGTAACACCCTGGTCACATCAAAGACAATTTTACAGTGAAGTTGCACGATTTCAAAATCGGGTGACCTGCCGATTTCAGGTGCGATTTGCAAGACCTCTGACACAGATGTCTATGCAAATCTCAACAAAAGTAGCGCATGCACTACTTTAGAAAATCGGTGCGACTCAGCATACGATTTGTAAGTCGCCTGGCATGCAAATCGCATGACAAATTGCACCTGATGTGACTGGGGCTAAAGGAAAACTATCAAAAAGTCTGTAGGTGGCCATTAGGCTTGGTTCACACTGGATGCGATTTAAAATCACGCATTTTGTTTGCGATTTCACTGCATTTTCTGAAGATTTCCCAATGATTCTTGCATTTTTCAGTGAATTTTCTATTGTAGTCTATATGTGAAATCACAACAAACTGCAGAAAAAGCAATATAAGAACTACTTTTGAAATCGCGCTGCAGCAAATCGTCTATGTTAAGACATTATGTGACAGTATGTGAGATTCACATTCATTAGATCCGATTTCAGGTACGATTTCAATTCCCAAATCACACCTGAAATCGCGGATTTACAGACCTCTTCTTCTGGAAATGCTACCTGTCTTGTAGTCATGCTGAATCAATGGTTTTCTAGTTATCACGCAGCTGTTAGTTATTCACCCAGACCTTTTTTCTTTGTTAGAGTTCTAGTCCTGTCCATAGAGTTGAGGTATTCCTGTTCTTACCATCTCTTCAGAACAATCTGTGACGTGGCTGCAAGGCACTATAAAACACTGTGGGGTTGGCTCTGCCATCTTCACAAGTTTTTGTCACTGAAAGGAGAGGTGGGGAACAGCAATAATAAAATCACAAAATGCCATCAAGAGGGAGCAGCAGGAGTAGCCTGGTGGTTAGCACTTCTGCCTTTCTGCAATGAGTTGCTTGGTTCAAACTCTGGTCAGGACACTATCTCCTAGAAATTGGTATGCTTCCCCTTTGCTTGTGTGGGATTCCTTGGGAACTCTGGTTCCCTCCCACACTCCAAAGATTTGTTGATAAGTTGATTGACTCCAGTCTAAATTGGCCCTTGTGTGTGTGTATGCATTTGAGATAGGGACCTTAGATTGTGGGTTCCTTGAGGGCAGGGACTGATGTGAATGAATAGTATTTAAAGCACAGCTCAAGCACTATATAAATGCCTGTAATAGATAAATAGCGGTCAGTACAATTTATCTAACCTACCCAATCAGTCAGTGGTTTATTTAGGTTTTGTGCTGCCCTAGGCAATACAAAAATTGGACGCCCCTCCTCCTCGGCGTAGAGAGCCTGACACCAACCAACACCAAACCCCCTCCCCCCCACGGAGAGAGCCTGACAGTGACCAACAACACCCCTGCCCCATAGTCCCCTCACCCGTGAGAGCCTTTCACTAACACCCATTCTCCCAGTGACAGAGCAAAAGACCTTTACAGCTCTGGACATCCCCGGGAATGACAGTCGGGCTCTGCATACACCATCAAGCAGCCCGAAGCCTCTCTCAGATCCCACCTGGTCCCCATGCTGCATATGCTCCTTCTTCCAGGGGGCAGTGCTGCCCCCCTAAAAAATGCCGCCCTAGGCAAATGCCTTGTTTGCCTTGTGGTAAATACACCTCTGCAATCAGTAACAGCAACTGACTGGCCCCATCTGCAAGCACCTATATACATGAGATCATCAATGCAAACCGGCCCAAAATGACTGGTTCAGGCAACCATGGTTTTATGTGTATGGATTCCATTAAGATTACTATAAATGTTTAGATTATCTGCAGAAAAGGTTTGCTATAGGAATTTACTGCTAACCGTCATATATATCCAGTTGCAGACTCTGGACGTGTTCGACACACCCAACAACTGCCATCATTGTACAGAGGGAATGTGTAACACAGCCAGACCTTCTGCTCTGCTGCCAGGACCTCCCCTGTTCCAGTACTTGGCAATTCAGCTCTGATTAATCAAAAGCAGCATTGCCAAGTACAGAGAGAATGTTCTGTCAGCTGGAGCTGTCTAAAAGAAAAAGCAGTCTGGCAATGTTTATCAATGTTGCTCAAAGGAAACATTGTTTCATTTTGTATCTGTTTATCCATCTACAGATCAAAGTGTTCTTTTTTTTTTTTTTTAATTAAATGTTCCTCTATTTTTCCCCTTATTAAACCGTAGATTTTTTTTGTTAGTTTCTATTTTAATAACTAATAATATTTAAACTTTTTTGTTTTGTACATTAATATGCGCATTTTGTTACGTTTACTTGTTTAAGGATTGCGAGGCAATATTCATGAAAAGAAAGCTGACCACTGTATTAGGTAAACCTTGCTAGTGCCAAGAAAATATCCCCCACACCATTACACCACCACCACCAGCCTGAGGTGAAGTCTACAAGATTTGGACAGTGATTGGATTTGGGGCTGAAAGGACAGATGGGAGTCTAGGATTACACCTAGTACCCTGGCATGAGGGGAGAGACTGATGATTGTATTTAGAGATGAGCGAATTATTCAAAAATTCGATTCGGCTGATTCGCCGAATTTCAGGAAGAAATTCGATTCGATGCGAATTAATTCGCTACGAAGTTAACTTATAAAAAGGGTTTCTAGGCTTCAGAGAGCTTTAAATTAGTGCAGAACACTGTACCTTTAATTTAAATGCCCTTGGAGATGAGGAAGGAGAAGGAGAAGGAGAAGGATGAGAAGAAGGAGAAGGAGAAGGATGAGAAGAAGGAGAAGGATGAGAAGAAGGAGAAGGAGAAGGATGAGAAGATGGAGAAAGAGAAGGAGAAGGATGAGAAGAAGGAGAAGAAGGAGAAGGAGAAGGATGAGAAGATGGAGAAGGAGAAGGATGAGAAGATGGAGAAGGGAGAAGGATGAGAAGAAGGAGAAGGAGAAGGATGAGAAGAAGGAGAAGGATGAGAAGAAGGAGAAGGAGAAGGATGAGAAGAAGGAGAAGGAGAAGGATGAGAAGAAGGAGAAGGATGAGAAGAAGGAGAAGGATGAGAAGAAGGAGAAGGATGAGAAGAAGGAGAAGGATGAGAAGAAGGAGAAGGATGAGAAGAAGGATGAGAAGAAGGATGAGAAGAAGGAGAAGGATGAGAAGAAGGATGAGAAGAAGGAGAGGATGAGAAGAAGGAGAAGGATGAGAAGAAGGAGAAGGATGAAAAGAAGGAGAAGGATGAGAAGAAGGAGAAGGAGAAGGATGAGGATGAGAAGAAGGAGAAGGATGAGAAGAAGGAGATGGATGAGAAGAAGGAGAAGGATGAGAAGAAGGATGAGAAGAAGGAGAAGGATGAGAAGAAGGAGAAGGATGAGAAGAAGGATGAGAAGAAGGAGAAGGATGAGAAGAAGGAGAAGGATGAGAAGAAGGAGAAGGAGAAGGATGAGAAGAAGGAGAAGGATGAGAAGAAGGAGAAGGATGAGAAGAAGGAGAAGGATGAGAAGAAGGAGAAGGAGAAGGATGAGAAGGAGAAGGATGAGAAGAAGGAGAAGGATGAGAAGAAGGATGAGAAGAAGAATGAGAAGAAGGATGAGAAGAAGGAGAAGGATGAGAAGAAGGAGAAGGAAGAGAAGAAGAAGGATGAGAAGAAGGAGAAGGATGAGAAGAAGAAGAAGGATGAGAAGAAGGAGAAGGATGAGAAGAAGGAGAAGGATGAGAAGAAGAAGAAGGATGAGAAGAAGAAGAAGGATGAGAAGAAGAAGAAGGATGAGAAGAAGAAGAAAGATGAGAAGAAGGAGAATTCCAAGCCGGCAAAAAGGAGGCGGTCGCAATGGCTGGGGCGGGGGGGATAGGGGTGGGTGGTGTAGTCTGGGCGAGGGCGGCGTGTATCTGCAGAGCTCCGCTATCTTAGCGGAGCTCTGCAGATACACTTAGCGGAGCTCTGCAGATACACTTTTTGCCGGCTTGGAATTCTTCTTATTTTCATCTACTTCTTCTTCTTCTTCTTCATCCTCATCCTCATCCTCTTCTTCTGAGGATGAGGATGAGGATGAAGAAGAAGAAGAAGTAGGATGAAAATAAGAAGAATTCCAAGCCGGCAAAAAGTGTATCTGCAGAGCTCCACTAAGTGTATCTGCAGAGCTCCGCTATTTCTGACAGTTCTGTGACATTCCCTCCATACAGCGGTTGAAACATTGTATCTATTTGTTTCCATAAATGGTTCCATTTATGGAAACAAATAGATACAATGTTTCAACCGCTGTATGGAGTGAATGTCACAGAACTGTCAGAAATAGCGGAGCTCTGCAGATACACTTAGCGGAGCTCTGCAGATACACTTTTTGCCGGCTTGGAATTATTCTTATTTTCATCCTTCTTCTTCTTCTTCTTCTTCTTCTTCTTCATCCTCATCCTCATCCTCTTCTTCTTCTTCTGAGGATGAGGATGAACAAGAAGAAGAAGAAGAAGTAGGATGAAATAAGAATAATTCCAAGCCGGCAAAAAGTGTATCTGCAGAGCTCCTCTAAGTGTATCTGCAGAATAGAGGAGCTCTGCAGATACACTTTTTGCCGGCTTGGAATTATTCTTATTTTCATCCTACTTCTTCTTCTTCTTCTTCTTCTTCTTCATCCTCATCCTCAGAAGAAGAAGAAGAGGATGAGGATGAGGATGAAGAGGAAGAAGAAGAAGAAGAAGAAGAAGTAGGATGAAAATAAGAAGAATTCCAAGCCGGCAAAAAGTGTATCTGCAGAGCTCCTCTAAGTGTATCTGCAGAATAGAGGAGCTCTGCAGATACACTTTTTGCCGGCTTGGAATTATCTTATTTTCATCCTACTTCTTCTTCTTCTTCATCCTCATCCTCAGAAGAAGAAGAAGAGGATGAGGATGAAGAGAAGAAGAAGTAGGATGAAAATAAGAAGAATTCCAAGCCGGCAAAAAGTGTATCTGCAGAGCTCCTCTATTCTGCAGATACACTTAGAGGAGCTCTGCAGATACACTTTTTGCCGGCTTGGAATTATTCTTATTTTCATCCTACTTCTTCTTCTTCTTCTTCTTCTTCATCCTCATCCTCTTCTTCTTCTTCTGAGGATGAGGATGAAGAAGAAGAAGAAGAAGTAGGATGAAATTAAGAATAATTCCAAGCCGGCAAAAAGTGTATCTGCAGAGCTCCTCTAAGTGTATCTGCAGAATAGAGGAGCTCTGCAGATACACTTTTTGCCGGCTTGGAATTATTCTTATTTTCATCCTACTTCTTCCTTCTTCTTCTTCATCCTCATCCTCAGAAGAAGAAGAAGAGGATGAGGATGAAGAGGAAGAAGAAGAGGAAGAAGAAGTAGGATGAAAATATGAAGAATTCCAAGCCGCAAAAGTGTATCTGCAGAGCTCCTCTAAGTGTATCTGCAGAATAGAGGAGCTCTGCAGATACACTTTTTGCCGGCTTGGAATTCTTCTTATTTTCATCCTACTTCTTCTTCTTCTTCATCCTCATCCTCAGAAGAAGAAGAAGAGGATGAGGATGAAGAAGAAGAAGAAGTAGGATGAAAATAAGAAGAATTCCAAGCCGGCAATAAGTGTATCTGCAGAGCTCCTCTATCTGCAGATACACTTAGAGGAGCTCTGCAGATACACTTTTTGCCGGCTTGGGATTAATTCTTATTTTCATCCTACTTCTTCTTCTTCATCCTCATCCTCTTCTTCTTCTTCTGGAGGATGAGGATGAAGAAGAAGAAGAAGAAGTAGGATGAAAATAAGAATAATTCCAAGCCGGCAAAAAGTGTATCTGCAGAGCTCCTCTAAGTGT